>NC_044309.1:25548767-25743767 GCF_007474595.2 Lynx canadensis | reverse complement strand
TAGTACAATAGTCAGCTTTGAAGATTCTCTCCTTTTTCCTAATGTAGTACAGAATACTGTATATGAAGAATATTTTTTTACATTGGTAAGAATTACAGAATGTTTTTACTCTGGTTAATTCATTATAGAAATCGTGTTATAATCCATGCATCCTTATCATGTGTCTGTCTTCAAACATAATTTCTTGCAAATGGTTTCCTGAAAAATCATCAGTTTCTCCACTTCTGGCCTTACTGGAGTACTTCGTGCATTCTTTTAAAACAAAATCAGTTTGGGAACTTCTGTAAGTTAAGACTGTTCTTTCTATTTAAAATAACTGAAGCACTTACCATAAAGTTCAATATAAACAAAACTGTACATTTGCTGTTCTTTTAAATGTTATTATTTACCTATCTCTACTTCTGTGTGTGTTTTTTTTCCTAATCCTATTTCTTATTTCTATGTGTAAGCACCATTGATTCTCAACCAGTTACACTGCCTATTTTATAAACCTAGTAAAAATTCCCATTTGCTCCATTATTAAGACATTTTATTAAAGAATGTTTTGTAGGTAAGTACAGTTATGTCTAAATATACTGCCTTAATATTCTTCCAAAAAGTAAAATTTATACAAAGAGAACATTTAGAAGCATTCTTTTAAAAATGGTACAGGTTCTTTCTTGAACAAGAACTCTGCATAATCTCAACATGTCTGGAATACTACTTGGAAATATTTTCTCTGACAGAAAGAAACCATTCCTGCTTGGAGAATTTTAGGTTGCATAGACCCAACTTAAAAAAATATATTAAAATTTAAAATCAATTTTCTCCTCTTTTTAGGACTATATTTTTATATTTAATTTTATGTGTGCATACTGTATTTTCTCATAATTTTGAAAGCATGTAAAATAAGTAAAAACTCATTTCTTTATTAGCTGGCTGGCAGAAAATTAAATTCTCATATGGTTTCTCTTTTTTTGTGGTAATACTATGCTATGCTTTAAAAAGAAGTTGTCAGTGGTATCAGGAAAACTTTTTAAGACCGAAGTAGTTTTTTTTTTTTTTTCTTGGAAATTGCAAACTGGTATCTTATATTAGCTTCCATGATTTCACTAGGTACTTTGAGTTTCTATTTTTTATTTTTAGCTTGAGATGAGCTGAATTATTCAAGGGTGTTTATGGCATTTGAACATTACTTTAAGTTTTATTGAGAGCAACTTTAAACGTGTAACATTCCAGAGGTGAATTTTGTATTAGCTCAAAGGCCTTGTTCCACTTTCTGTACAAAATTAGCATACGTAAAGTTGGTTAATACAATCCATGGTCATGTTCATGTGTCTTTGGTGATTTTTTCTTTTTCGGACATTGTTTTAGAAGATGAGTAGAAGAAGCTGCCTACCCCAGCTTTTTCACATCTCACTTTTATAGTTTTATATTGGCGTTTCTTTTCAATTTAAACCTCCTCTCAAGATTTTTATCTGTTTATTTGTTCGTTCTTAATTATCCTTAAGTGTCTTTGGGACAATTTGATGATTGGGATACTATGGAAGTATCATTTCAGTAATATTTTTGTCTCAGGATCATGTCCACATAGTTTTTACATGTCAGTTATGATTTCTATCATTATGGCAACATTGGCATTATATTAAAAATGTTTATTTTAATGGAAATTTGCAATGTTTTGTTAGCAGGAGCCTAACATTGTGTAATAGTTTCCAGCTGCATAGTTTTTATTAATGTCTATGTGAGGTTTTTTAATCTTCTTAAAAAGTTCATTTGCATTAAAATATTTTCTTCCTTGTAACTAAGGTACCTATTGAACTATTAAATATTAGCTTTGTCAAATTAATCCAGTGTTTTAAGATACAAAAAATGATTTTCATACAATGTGTTGTAGTTTTCCCAAGTTAAAAAAAAAAAAACAAAAAAAAAAACCACATTTTCATGTATTTAAGGAGAGAAAAAGAATTGAAGTGTTTATTTTTATCTCCTTTTAAGAAACTAAGCAGTTTTCTTGACTCTGTTGATATCAAGTAAGTGTATTCCTTTAAAAATTAGGAACTTTAGAGTGGAACCTTCCATAAATCTCTAACTTTTGAGATTCCTCTGATCAATATTCCTATTTGATGATTCAAACAATTGCACCGAGATTCTTCTTTTCCCATTCTACAAACATCTGTAAAATTGAAACAAAGCGAAAGCTCATTTATTATTAAAAACATCGGGAATACATTAATATTTGATGTTATGAGACCAAATGGGTTATATAAAAGAAGTGTAACCAAAGATTGAAACTGTCCTATTTGAAAATTTTACGTGGTAACATTATAGTATTTATTTTCTTTGAACAGAAAGGCAGAGCTCACTTGTTCACATGTGTGATTTCTGGGGCTGCTACAATTGGTGGTGAGTCACCTTGACTCTGTTGGAGGGCCTTTTGTGTTCATAGACGTTCATAAAATGCCATCTAAACAGTCTTAAAATTTTATGAAAAATAATTATTAAAATGAAATATTTGCATTGTAAATTCACACCAAAGTTACTTATTTATGGGAACAAAGAATGCAAGAACAATTTATGATTTTTAAAAAAGATTTCACATCAGTTGTATTAGTTTGGTTATAAGTTTTCAAAACTCTACTTTTCTCTGTCTTGACCTTTGGTTCTGTCTTCTTGACCTTTGATCTTTAGTTCTCATCCTATATTATTTTTAAGAAATCATTTTCCATTATTTTTACTTCTATTGCTTTTTTAATATTTTAATTTACTGGCTGTTTCTAACTATTGTAAATATAAAAGTGTCTATTACCACAATCATTTCAAAATACAGAAGACTAGACCCTACGTCTGAGACACAGTCAAAACGGATTTTGTATTTTAGGTTGGTACGGCACAAAATACATTTGTTTGGTTGTTCATATATTATGAACTCTGTGTTTTGTGGGCTTTTTTTGTTCAAATTTTAAAATTGTGTGACATTATAGAATATTTGAAAAACAGAATAAAAATTGTCCACAGCCCTCTCAGCCTAACACAACCATTGTCTGTTGTTATGCATTTTCTTCCACGTTTTTTTATCCATACCCACTTTTATATTAGTAAAAAAGTAAAGCTCTCGTAGTATGACTGTTGTATTCTGCTCAGTTTTTTCCACTTATTATTATATCAAATGTATTTTATGGTGCTCTAAATTTTTAGAATTGTAATTTTAATGACGTCAACCTCATTTCTTTGCAAAAATGTGTAATTAACCATTCCCATACTTAGGTATATGTTGGATACTTCAAGTCTTTTTTTTTTTAATTTTGTTACTGTTAGAAATACCAGTAACATATGAAATCATAGAATTGATAGGTATAATACTTATCTATAACATGAAGCTTATTTTAATAGCAAATGATTCTTAATTTACATATGTAAGCATTAAATTTTATACTCTTTGAGTGAATGGTGTTGTATAAATGTCGTGAAATGGCTTTGTCAATGACCAAGTCACAACTGCCTGAGTTTATTTTTATTTATTTATTTATTTATTTATTTATTTATTTATTTATTTATTTATTTTTTACTTAAAAGAAGTGTCAGTGTTGAATTAGAGAACTTGCTAAAAATCTTAGTTTCTGGTCATGAGCCTGTGTTGCAAAACCCCTTAAATTACAAGTATTTGGGAATATTCCTGTGTCTCTTGGTAGACTGGGAGCTTTTGGAGGGCAGTGACACTGTTGTGTATATTTTTATATTTTACACATCATGTTGAATACAGAGACGTATCCAAAATGTGTTGTTATATTTGGAAAAAAATGTCTCTAACAGAAAAGAGCTTACGATTTTTAAACCCTAAAATACGCTACTGCTCCTTTATCTTTTCTTATTTACTTATTTCATAAAGTAACAGAAGGCTCATCATTTTTTCTACTGTACATCTGTGTATTTAGAGTAACTTTTCAGACTTGCTGTTTTCATCGTTTAATATTTGAACCAAAGTCTTGGTAATCTTTTTTTTTTTCAAATTTTTATTTAAATTCTGGTTGGTTAACATACAGTATAATGTTAGTTTCACTTGTAGGATTTAGTGATTCATCAGTTACTTCCAAACAACACCTGGTGCTCATCACCACACATGCCCTCCTTAATACTCCTCACCCATTTAACCCATCCCCCCCACCACCTCCCCTCCACCAACCGTCAGTTCTCTATAGTTAAGAGACTGTTTTATGGTTTGCCTCTCTCTTTCCCCCCCCCCCCATGGTCATCTGTTTCATTTCTTTAAATTCCACATATGAGTGAAATCATATGGTGTTTGTCTTTCCCTGACTTATTAAACTAAAAGAAGAACCACTTAAATCCATGGAGTACTTTGCCTACCTCATTGGGTTGCTGTGAGAATTAAATGGATTAATCCACATAAAGGCTTCAAGGGTGTCTGTTATCTAGTAAGTTCTCAATACATATCAACTACCACCATCATGACTTCTGTTGCTTTGGTATTGATATTATCAATCAGAGAATTCTGTAAACTTAGACCAAGAATTAATTACCTTTTTATTTTTTTATTGTTTTCATCGTGACATAATAAGCCATCTGGTACTTCAGTACAAAGAATGTATCAACATAAAGTAGTGAAAGGATTGTTCAGTAAGTATTTTTGGGACCATTGGTTAATTACTTAGAAAAATATAAAGTTACAGCCTCACCTCACAAGCTTGATCTCATGATTACAGCTGAGTAATTCCAGATGGGATAAAAAAAAAATTAAGTGTAAAGCCATGCAGCCCATTTTTTTTTAACTTAAGAAAATATAGGTGAATATTTATCAGACCCAAGGAATAGGAAAGTCCTAAAAACAGTGGGAGAAGTCACAAAAAGAAATGCACAGACTCAAATACCTCAACATTTTACATTTCTTCAAAATGGAATGTTGAAAATCTTAAGTGTTTGCATCAAATTAGGGCCAAGAACTGTGACCTTAAAAGACATATGTACATGTATCTATTTATGAAGACCCCAATAAGAAAGTGATCACAATGTGTGAACAATTTAAAGAAGAAATAAGGCGTGCAGCTGGGTGATAAACATGAAAGAACGGTCAACTCCAATAACAGACAAGATGAAATCATACACAGTTTTTCACTTGTCAAATCACTGAAGATTTCAAAGCGAATTAGAAGTCTCTTCATGAGAGACTGGTAATATGGGTAATTGTATTTGCTGCTGGTGGAAACGTACATTGCCCTTCACTGATCTGAGAAGCATGTGGACAAGATCTATCTAGCTTCTGGCAACTTATCCTAATGGAATAATCCACAAGATGGAATAAAGGGAATGTTCAGGGATGTTTATTGCGATCTTCTTGAAATGAGCAAAAAACAAGCAATTTAACTGTTTCCTTTTATAGTAAAAAAGGCTTTAAACAAAGCCTCGCAATTATATGATAAGCTAACAAGTCACTGTAAATGATTTCTGCTGGAAAATGTTAGATAAGAAGTGTCTCCTTGCGATTAGTGGGCTGACCCGCAGCTGCAGTTTTACTATAAAGTCACTTTCCTATTGTAGTAAAGTAGACGTGTCGTTCCTTTAAAACACACAAATCTCTAACAGCTGTGGGTAAGCTTGCTGGAAAAAGCCTGTCCATAAAAATGTTGAGCCAATTATAAATTACAAAAATGTGAAATATAAGGAAAAATATATTTTGTGTAAAACTGTGCCCTTACTCCAGATTCCTTGTTACTGTTCCGTTTCCCTTCCTTCTTTGAAGCCAGTTCTTGCTAAGATTTGTGCGTTGACGGTGAACTGGAATTAAATAGGTTCTAGGTTTTTCAGTTACCTGAAAGGATGCTTTGCTTACTTTCAGTTCAAGTCTACATTTTTAAGTCTTCCTTTTAATTAGAGAACCACACAAAAGCTGAAGGTAAGAAACTGCCTCTTCCTGACACAGAGTTAACTCTCCTTTAAGCTTAGACTTAGCCCAGGTGTGCTGACACATCACTCACTGTGTTACCCAGGTTTGAAAATTACCGTCTCCGCACTGCCTTGAACGGCACACTGAATGAGCTATGACCCCAGACTACTCACGGGGGATAGATTCTTGGAAAATAGCCTGTTTTGTTCTTTTGGTCTGAGAAACCATCACAAGCAATTACTCTGAATTTTGTACCTTTTGTCATATCCTCTGTTCCAGCTGTTTTTTATTGGTTGCTCTGGGTTGGGAATTTTTATTTTATTCTGTGTATTTATATGTGTGGATATATAACATATATAATAAAAAAAATATACACACACACACACTGTGTGATATAAATATGGAACATAAACAGGTATCTGGCTCAGGAGAGTACATGATGGTGATAAGAAGACAGAAGAGAAGGATGCTCTTTAAATTTAAATGTTGTACCAGAAATAACATATATCCCTAGAGAGATTATCTGGGGGCAGGAAAAAGTGAAAGGATAGTGCATGCTAATTTTTTTCTGCTGTGTTTCTTTAAAAAGCTTTACTACTTTAATAGGGTACTTTTAATATTTAACATCTTTAAATCTGGCTTTAATTTTAATAACTATTCTTTATATTTAAATGCTGTTCTTTTATAACAGCCAATTAAAAACTTATTAATAAGACCCTTAACTTATTTTTCCCTTTCTTGCTAGTAGACCGTGTACTGTGGGAACACAGGGAGGTATATGTTTCTGCCTTCTAGGTACTTTCAGTTAGTTGGAGACATAATCAAGTACTAATCCATAGCCAGTATATGTAGGTATTTACCATATGCTTGGTACTGGGCCAAATGCTTTACTTACTTATTTTTTAAATGTTTGTTTATTTTTGAGAGAGAGCGAGCAGGGGAGGGGCAGAGAAACAGGGGTCAGAGGATTTAAAGCGGGGTCCACACTGACAGCAGAGAGCCTGATGTGGGGCTCGAACTCATGAACCAGATCATGACCTGAGTCGAAGTTGGATGCCTAACCGACTGAGCCACCCAGGCTCCCTTGGACCAAATGCTTTATATGAATTGCTTGTTTAATCCTTAACAACCCTTAAGGTGGATACTGTTATACTCATTTTAAAGTTGAGGAATGAGCCTTCAGGTAAGTTTTTGAAAAAGTTGGCAAATCACACAGCTGTGTCAGAGCCTGTGGTGACCCAGACCTGGCCACCTGTGGTCCTCGATTTTTAGCACTCAGGACTGCTGCTGCTGCTCTAATAGAATTGGCGTGACGACCTGACTGCCATTTTTCTTTTGTGAGTGTTTTGGGTCAAGACACTTAAGCTTCACAACCTGTGGGAATTCTAGTCGCTCGGTAGTTGCCACCTGGAAAACTGACGTGAATGAGGTCAGGACCGTGTCATGGTGCGCGGGCAAGTGCAGTGACGTCTGTGATGTCTGTGTGGCCAGGAGTAAGGATGTAACGGGCCAGATGGTCTCCCAAGTTCCTTGCAGCACTGTGTCTTTGTATGTGGTATTTGGTCCTTACGTCTGCCTCTTAGAATTTTCTCTTGTGACAGTACCAAATGTGTCCTGCTTTCTTTGTTGAAATTTACATTAAGAGAATGAAACAGGAATGAAGTAGGGTTTTGCTATTGCCTTTTTAAATTACTTGAATTAAGAAAACTTGTATCAAGCACCCTACAGTGAATGTCACCAAACTAACCCTATGGACCATGGTCCCCATCTCTGATGTCCCGAGAACCTCACACCAGAAATCTGATTACCTTCTCTCTTTTCCCCACCATCTCTTTACTGTTTATAATGAAAGTAAAAGCTTCAGTTAATTGTAAAAACTCAGGTAAACACTTTCACTGAAATGCAGGATTCAGCTAGAATTCATGGCTCAGAAATTTTTTCAGGTTTTCACTCTTGGACTTCATTTGCTTTGGATGAAGCATTTATGTCCTACTTAGAGTCATTCCTGGGCCATAAGTTTGTTAGTGACTTGAGTAAAACCCTCCCTCCATGCAAGCAATAACCACGAAGAAGTTTCCCTTTCTACCTGCTTATCCTCTAATTGCCTTACATGAGACAAGAAGCATGGGAACCTGAAATTCGAACACTCTGAAACACCAGCATCAAAGAATTAGAATAGCTGATGTGTAATTTTTGTGCTCAACCAGGAGCCATCTTCTACTGGATTCCAGAGTGAGCCAGCAGTCACAGGTGACAGCAATGGGGGTGGGGGTGGGTTGGGATGGCATAACTAATTTCTGCAAATTGGTCTGAGAAGCATTGCGCTAAAGCCCTGGTGGGGGTTGTAAGGATCTCTCCCACTTCTGGGGTGATGTTGTGAGGACTCAGATGTAAGGGAACCTCCTGAGACCCTTTCCCCAATATCCTGAAAAGAGACACGATAATAAACAACTTTCTATGACCCTTTATATAGAAGTTTAAATCCTGCCTGTCTGTGTGCTTTTAGAATTGACACTTTTTCTTCATCCTGGGGCCCGGTTGGCTCATTTCCCCCTGTGCTTCCCTGGAATCTCATCCTTCTTTGAGAAATACCAATGTTTTATCACTTGTCCAATTTGCCTTTTTCTCTTTGCCTTGTGCCTTCGATATGAGAGCTTTGGAGTGATTAACTCTTGTCTCAAATCCTTTGTAAATCTTTTCCCTCAAATAATCCAAGTATCTCAAAATCAGAATGACTCGTGGTAGGCCACAGAAATATACTATCAGATGAAGTTGTATCTCCCGATTCTTAATAGCCTGGCTGGTTTTTTGTTAAACTGTGAACCCGTAAGGTGAGTGGTATCTAACTCCATGGTTATTGATAATTGTTTTCAATACGGGCCTTTATTTTGAATCCTATTAATTTCTTAAATCCAGTGGTAATATTCTTTTTCATTATGGTTCCTAAAATTCAAACAAAACAGTTTTAACATTCTTGCATTTCATTATAAAATACCTCTATTTAAAAATTATTTTACTAATCAAATTTGATCAATATTTTTTCAAGAGAAAAAAAAATCATTTTCTAAGAGAATGTATTTCTTTACATTTAAAAATGTACTTTTTAATTTTAAAAATGCATTTTGCTTTGTACTATGGAGCTGATACATATATACATATATATGGATATGTGTGTATATATATGTGTGTATACATATGTGAATGTACACATATATATGTATATATATAAATACATATACAACTATATATACAACTATATATATTTATAAAACGTTTCAATAAGCAGAACAGTTTTCTCTTAAAGTCTGGATTTTGAGGGTTGGTTAGGTCAAGAACTGATTGCACTTCTTGCCGAATTCATACTGTTTATATGGATGCAATCATACTGTGTATGATAAGCATCACTATTCTAGAAAGGAAGTAAAACCTGAGTGATGCAACAACATGAAGGGCAAGCAGAACGAAATGGGGATTGACTGAGAAAAAGAACTTTTGCCTCAGCTTTTGGAGCTCTTAGTGTGAAAAATGGTAGCAGTGAGCTGGAGAGGTCTCCTGAAGCAGACATCAAATTTATTGAAGTACTTCTAAAATTATTTTAGCAAAAGATCATGTGATCTATTGATGGGAGTACACAGTCGAGACTATGAATCTTATTTCCAAATTTCAGTAGGCTTCAAATTACAAAACCATAGACGTTCCATGGAAGAGAAAGGACCTGGACTTGGTCATTTACTCCCCCTCCACTGGAGTCTCATAAATTTAAAGAACTTGCTCGTTGTGACTGGCTCGTTCCGTCAGCCTGATCCATGTATAGGCATGTTTGACACTGAGCTGTCCCTAATTTAGTTTTCTTTTTATTCGACAATAGGTGCTTGTCTGTGCAACAGGTATGTTGTTAGGTTATGCTTACAATACAAAACAAAATATTCTAGTGTTTATGAATGAACGAAGTCATCATTTATATTTGACATTTTTATAGGGCTTTTAGCTTTTTGCTTATCAAATGTGTTCGTCAGTTAATCCATGATAAATTACGATTTTCAACTTACTTTGCTTTGTATGTATCTTACTCATTGATTTCTGGAAAGAACTCTTTATGGTTTGGAACTGAATAAAAATTTATAAAACTACAAAATAAATGTTAGACGATTCTCTTATAAATTGTTTTAATGAAATTGTGAAGTATCTTTGTTTTTTTCTGTTACAAAATATACTTGTAACAGCCTTATGGTTCATAAAATCCAGCCAGATTTGAGGGTTTTTTAATTTTTGTCTTTTTGAGGTTTCTTTCTTTAGTTCTTATTACTAAAAAAAAATATATATGTATATATATTTTTGCAGCTGGTTTTAGGAGAAGTTTCCGTCTTAGTAGAAAAGATAAGAAAACAAATAAGTCCATGTATGAATGCAAGAAGAGTGACCAGTACGATACAGCTGATGTGCCTACATATGAGGAAGTGACACCCTATCGGCGGCAAACTAATGAAAAATACAGACTCGTTGTCTTGGTTGGTAAGTGTGTCTTTTGTATTAATTCTGATGAAATAAGTGAGGTGGTAAGAATTTAACATCAAAGGGCATTATGCTTGAAGATTTCAAGCCACAAATCTCATTTTGAACACCTTTTGTTTGGTCTCTAAAATGACATTTCAGTCTTTTGTACTCCTATGACATTCGTGAGACTTAAGATGTCTATGAAGAAAGGCACTGGCATTTTAGTGGGACCTCTGTAAGGGGGGATAGAAAACACATCGCAATATAGTAAAGTAAATCAGCGTAACTAAATAATAGAAACCAGTATTTGTTAATGTAACACGGTGTCTTTCACATCATTTTGAGGCAGTAGCCATGGTGGAACTTCTTATGGCACTTAGGCCTTCAGTGAAATAAACTATTTCAGCAGAGCTCTGGAGTATTTAAAGCTGGAGAGTCAGTTCATGAAACTGCTTAAAGCAATTAATAAATATATGTGGTGATTTCCATAAACGTTGGCTGGTTTGACTCATAGTCACGTTCTAGCGTCTGTCTGATCCACCCTTCATAGCCACGCGTGCAGTCGTGACCTCCGTGTTACTCCACGCACCTCATTCTGGTTGCCATTTCTTTAAAAATTTGGAAACGGGTAATTAAGCTCCAGTGATCAAAACCAATGATGGGGGGGGGGGTTTGGTAAGAATAAAGGGGCCTGGTATCTGTTGGTAATTATTCCTTCATAAACTGAAGATGATCATGATGGGGATGAGAATAAATGGAAAAGCTAAAGAGTCACCCCTTGTATTGACACAGAGTCCTCTGAGAGGTTACAGCACATACTCTTGACGGTGGTGATGAGTGGGAAATGATGCAGTTTCTCACACCTGATGGCACTGGAAGAGATAGTCACATCATTTGCATGATTTAGAAACACATACTGCAGAGTTTCCCTTATTAACAGTGTCCCTTTCTTCTAATCAATGGATATGAAAGCACCCCCCAAGCCCCACCTGGAGGAACATTCTACATCTGTTTTTATGTTTACTGTAGAGCCTGCAATACCCCAGCTTCCAGTCCCTATAGAGTTGGGCTAAGGGGAATATAAGTGTTCCCCAGTTCTAAATCCTTTTGTGCCTCATGGGGGCTACTTGGACTCCCTGGTCCTTTTCTACCCGTGTCCCTCCCAGCACCCATCTTAGCAGCATCTCTTCCATCCCCGTTGCATCTTCTGCTCTTCAGCCAAGGTCTGCTGCTTATCTGATGAGAGATACCTTGTGATAAAAAGGCAAAGATAGCATAATTTCCTGTTTCTCCTTAAATCTGAGGACTCTCTGTAGCCAAGGAGTTACTGTTACATCTGTGCTACTTTTGGTTTCCCCGGGGGATCAGATTGAAAGAGGAAAGCAGAATAGACTTTGATCTCTTTTTCTTTCCTGTAGGTGCTAACCTTCGGGGTGAGGAAGGAAAGATAGATGAAGATAAACTATGGGTCTGAATAGTAATGCAGGGAAGAATAAAAGTAAATCATAGTCACAAGCAACTAAAGATGCTTGATGGTTATGGAAAATAAATACTCCCTAGAATCTTCCAAAGGAAAAGAGGTTAGGGGGATGTTGGCCTCATGCATGTTAGAAGTAGCCATGCACTTTTGTTAAATGGCACTATATACAGATGTCACAACCCTCTCTATAGTTCTTAAAGGAGGTTTATAGTATCTTTTTTGTGGATGCCTTGAATTTTTTTATGTAGATAATCTTGTTATCTGTGACCAGAGACAATTTTATTTCTTTGTTGTAGGTATTTTCATCTTTATTCGTGTTGTATTCTCTCTTTACTTTAGACTCTCCAGTATGATGATGAATGGGAGTAGTGAGACCATCTTTGCTTTGTTGTCAGTCTTAGGAAGAAAGTACTCAATCTTTCACCATGAAGTATGATATTAGCTGTAGGTTTTTTTTGTTTTGTTTTTTTTTTTTAATTTTTTTTTTCAACGTTTTTTATTTATTTTTGGGACAGGGAGAGACAGAGCATGAACGGGGGAGGGGCAGAGAGAGAGGGAGACACAGAATCGGAAACAGGCTCCAGGCTCCGAGCCATCAGCCCAGAGCCCGACGCGGGGCTCGAACTCGCGGACCGCGAGATCGTGACCTGGCTGAAGTCGGATGCTTAACCGACTGCGCCACCCAGGCGCCCCTAGCTGTAGGTTTTTTTATAGATGCCCTTTACCAGGTTAAGAAAATTCCCATCTATTGTTAGTTTGCTGAGAGTATTTATCATGAATTGATGTTGAATTTTGTAAAATGGGTTTTTTTCTGCATCTGTTGAGATGATTATATGGTTTTTCTTATTTGATCTGTTGAAATGGTGAACTGCATTGATTAGTTTTTGTGTGTTGAATGAGCTTTGCATGATGTATTAGCCTTTTGCACAGTACTAGGTTCAATTTGCTGGTCTGTAGTTTTCTTAAATTTGTTTTCATCTGCTTTTTGTATTAAGATAATGCCACATTTATAAAATGTGTTGGGGAGTGTTTTCTCCTCTTTACTTTTCCAGGAGAGCTTGTATAGAATTACTATTATTTTCCTTTAAAATGTTTGGTAGAATTATACAACAAAACCACACCTTGGCTTGGAGCCTTTTGGGGAGGTTTTTAACTACAAATTTAATTTCTTCTTTTAAAAAGTAGGGAAGAGGACGAACGGGGAGAGGAAGAGAGCATGTGAAGAGTGCATCTTTCTACCTTTATACACACACATACACACACACACACACACACACGACTATTCAGAATGAATTTTGGCAGTTTGTGTCTTTGAAGCGATTTGTGCATTTCACCTAAATGGCCAATTATGTAAGCATAAAGTTGTTCATAATATTCCCTTAATACCCTTTAACTTTCTGTAAGGTCTGTAGTAATGTCTCCACTTTCATTCTTATTATTGGTAATTTATGTCTTCACTCTTACATCCGGTATCTATTGCTGCATAACAGGTTACTACAAATTTAGTGACTTTTAAATAGTGCATACTTATTATCTGAATGTTTCTGTGGGTCAAAATTTGGAGAGTTTAGGCATGGCTTAGCTGGGTCCTCTGCTTCAAGATATCTCATAAGTCTCATAAGGCTGTGCTCAAGCCTTGCCATGAGGTAGTCTTCTCATTTGAATGCTAGACTGTTAAAGAATTTGCTTCTAAAACCATGTATGTGGTTGTTGGCAGAGTTCATAATGTGCTCTCAGTTCTTTGCCATGTGAGCCTCTGCAACATGGTAGCTTCATCAAATTGTATTAACTGAGAAGGGAATAAGGCAAAATATTCCATGTTCTATTGGTTAGAAGCAAATAACAGGTTTTGCCCACAGTCAAGGAGAGGGAATTACACAGGTGTGGAAAACAGAAGAGTGAGGATGATTTCTGGCCTTCATACAGTCTAGGTACCTTAGCTCTTTTTCTAATTTATTGATTTTTTATAAAACCACTTGTACATTAAATTTTTTTTCTATTTTCTAAGTTTTATTGACTTGTACTCTTTATTATTTCCTTCCTTTGCTTACTTTGTATCCATTTAGTTTTCTCTTTTTCTAGTTTCATAAAGTTGAATCTTAGACTATTGACTAGAAACACTTTTTTAAAGATTTAACTATTGTTAGGCATAAATTTATGATTTCCTTCTAAGTACTTCATACTACAAATTTTGATCTGCTGTGTTTTGATAACATACCACACAGATCAGAATATTTTCTGATTTCCTTTGTGATTTCTTTGATCCATGAGTTTAGAGTGTGTTAATTTCCAAATACTTTGGGATTATCATCTTTCTGTTATTGATTTCTTGTTTAATTTCACTATGGTCAGATAGTATGCTTTCTATGATATCAATTCTTCTAAGTTTATCAGATTTTGGCGGGGAAGGGGTACCCAGGATATGGTCCATGTCATCTGGTGTTCTGTGTGCACTTAAAAAGAATGTGGATTCTGCCATTGTTAGACAGAGTGATCAATACGTGTTATTTAAGTCAAGTTGGTAGGTAATATTATTCAGGTCTTTTATATCCTTATTGATTTTTTGTCTACTTGTTCTGTTAGTTGTTGGGAAAGGAGTGTTAAATTCTCTTTAATTGTAGATTTGTCTATTTCTCTTTACATCAGCTTGTACTTAAGATATTTAGAAGCTCTGTTGTCAAGTGTACACACATTTAGGAGTGTTATGTTTTCTTAATGATTTGGCCTTTTTATTATGTAATTTCTTGAAGTCTGCCTTGTATGATATGTAATAGCCACTCAAGTTTTCCTTTGCTTATTGCTTGCATAGTGTATCTTTCCCCATCCTTTTATTTTAACCCATCTGTGTGTTTATTATTAAAGTGGATTTGTTGGTTTGTTTTTTATAGATAGCATAGTCTTGGGTGTTGCTGTAGTTATCCAGTCTCATAATCTATATCTTTAATTGGTATGTTTGGACCATTTATATTTAATATAAACTATTGATATGGTTCAGTGCAGCTCTGTTATTTTCATTTTAGGTCTATTTGTTTTCTGTTTATCCCTTTGTATTTTGTTTATTTCTCTGTTCCCTTTTCTGACTTCTTTTGGGTTTTTTGACTTATTTGATTTTAATATATCTGATGACTTTTTTGCTTTATTTCTGTGTGTAATTATTCTCTAGTTACTTTTGAGGTGTTTTTTATCTTTGATTTTAAGCAGTTGGATTATGATGTATCTATATGTGCTTTATTTTTAGTTTAATGTGCCTGAGTTTACCAAACATCTGAAATCTATAAATTTATGACTTTGACAAAATTTTGGAAAATTTTGGCCATTATTTTTTCAAAGATTTTTTTTTTTTTCTTTTTGTCCTAACCTCTTTCCCCTCTACTTCTGGGACTGTGATAGGACATGTGTTGGACCCTTTAGTATTATCTCACAGTTTCCTGATGCTGTAATTATTATTATTTTTTTTAGTGTTTCTGTTTTTCAGATATGACCATTTCTTTTGATTAGTCTTCAAAATCTCTGACTCTATCCTTATTATCACTGTTTTGCTATTTAGCCCACTGACCAAATAATTTTCCTTCAGACACTGTGATTTTTTTTTTCAATTGTGAAATTACCAATTCTTTTTCATAGCTTTTGCTGATCTGGTAAGAACTTTATTTTTACATTCATTTCAAGTGTGTTTACTTCGGACTCATGATGGTTACTTAAGATAGCATCTTTATTGTTTTGGATAATTCCAGTGTCAGGCTCATCTTGTGGTTGGCATCTGTAAACTGTTTTTGTTTTTGTTTTGTTTTGTTTTTGCAAATCATCATCTTTGTGCATCAAATTACTTTTGTTCTGTATGCTGGACATTTTTAACATTATTTTGTATAGACTTTGGATCTTATTATATCCCTCTGGAAAATGTTAAATTTTTTAGCAGGCTATCAGCCTGGTTAGGCTTACTCTGTTTGCCTCAGTTCAGTTTTCAAGTCTTTGCTATGCTGCTTTGGGTCTGTTCCTTGCATGTGACACTTGTGTCAGCCAGAGACTTACGCAATGGTTTAAATCTTAGTTGTGCTGCTTTGGGTTCATCTCACTCACACACAGCTTAAGGAGGGGTAAGCCCACAACTTTTGTGGGGTCTTAGCTATTCAGTCCACTGCCCCTTGGACAGCTCTGAGATGGAGACTCATCCTCTGGACAAAGTCCAAGAACAGATGGAAAAATAAAAAGGGAAACTTTTTCCCCTTGGGGTGGGGGGGGAGGGGTCACCTCTCCAGATTTGATATCCTTCTACATTCTTCCTGCTTTTGTTTGCTTTTCAGAGTCTTCAGGTTGTTGCTTTTTGTGTGCTGTCCAAGGGTTTTAATTGTGATCAGTGCAAGAGATAGCTTGTAGAATGCTTACCTCACCAGAGTGGAGCTTGAACTCTCCAAGCTATAAACTGTCACAGATGCAATTTGCCTCTCCTCACCGGCATGCCTTGATCAGCCTCCTCAGAATTGAGTGATACTACTCTAACTTTCAAGTCTCCTCCTCAAAGTTTTAAACGGTAAACAGTTATCAGGACAGAATACCACAGCACCATCTGGACTACCTTTTGCTAAAGTTATTCTCCCGGAAATATGTTATCACAACATTCCACTGTCCGCTCCAAGTCCCAGAATGATCTACGGTATTTTGGCTGCTGCTTTACATAAATGCTAGTTGTCTAGGTCCACAATCATTGAACTAAAATTCATCTGGCTGAAATCTTCAGTGGAGAGGTTAGTTTAATTCTATGCAGTTAAGTTGCCCTAAATCCCCTTTGCCCATTGATCTTTGGGTTCCTGGCACCTGATTCTGAATTCCGTGTGGACTCTGTCCTGTGGGCCTCATGCCTTACTTCCTGACAGACAAACTGCTTGCTCTTCTCACTGTATTTTTACATTCCCAGCAGGATCCTATAGTCCTTTTTTTTTTTTTTTTAAGCCCTATGATGTCACTCATGGTGCAGTGACTGTTCTTTCTCTGTCTCTTGCTTGGAATTCCTTAAGTTTCTGAGGCTTGGTTCTCAGAGGAGATGTCCCCTTTATCTCCCAACAGGAGGCTTGCCCTCAAGATAGTCCTAAACTTGAGATGCGAAATGTTGACACTTCCAAGTGGTACAGCCAGTGAAGATTCACAGTTCCTTTGCTATGTGCTTCTCCCCTGCTCGCGTTTCCTCACTCTTTGGTGTTTTCCTGCCTTGAGTAAATAATTAATTGCATTACTTCAATGACAACCAAATATCCATTTTTACTACTTAGATTTCTCTACTACTAAAATCTAACTATAATGTTTCATTATCCTCTCCTGTTCCTAACTGCTTTCAAACAGTCCCAACTGTGTTTTTAAGTTTTATCTTTTCTCAAGTGGGTCCTATCCTGTACAATAACAGTAACCAATATGTATTGTGTGCCAGGCATTGAGCTAAGGGCTATGCATGTATTATTTTATCCAGTCCTCACTATGACTATGAGGTAAATATTTGTACAATCCCCGCAGAAGAAGAAACTGAAGCACAAAGAGGAGAAGTTACTTTGCCCAAGATCACACAGCTACTAAGTTGTAGAGCTGATTCATACCTAAATAATTCAAGACCAGAGCCTTCTGTAATGGGAGCCTAAGGGTACAAGAGCACCCAGCTCCAGGGATCCCAAACAGACTAGATTCGGCCACTCACTAATGATGAAATCCAGAGACAGAGAGACAAGTGGAGGTGAAACAAGAAAGGAATTTATTTCAGGGAGGCCAGCACTGGGAAGACAGTGAACTAACATCTCAAAGACTGTCTCCAAAGTGCTGAGAATACTTGTAGGTTTTTGTAAGAAAAATGTGGGACACAGGTTGGTGGGTACATGCCAGTAGGCAGTAAAGATCAAGTTGATCATTATCTTGTTTTAAAGATAGGTCAAAATGGAGGTAAAATCCTCTTTCAGATCCCCACTGTCAAAGCACCATTCCATTTCTATGGAGGGAAAAGGGACAGTGGTCATTTCTTCTGTAGCTACTTCCTGATGACCAGAGGATGACCTAGGGATTTTGGAATGGAAGACTTTGACAGGGTGGGAGAATTTTGCTTCCTGAGTCTCTCCTGAAATACATAATAAGGTACCTCCATGCTGGTATGGATAGCCCAGGCTCCTGCTTGACAAATACAAAAAGTCAAACCACAACCAAAAAGAAAAAGGACAAGAAGTCTAGCAGTGCTTATAGCAGGGTATATTACCATTTAGAAAGAATTAAAGTTAGTTGGCTGCCAAAAGGATCTAGAGTCAGAGCATCTATAGCAATTATGTGTTTATTTAAATCTTTCATGGCTTCAGACACATTCTTTGAGCAATTTGGAATATATATACAACATTCTGTTTTAATAAGAGCACAGGTTCCTCCTTGGGCTGAAGTCAGAATATCAAGGGCCATCTGGTTTTGAAGGACTACTTTTTGAATTTGTGGTTTTATCATTTAGGAGGGTGACATTGTGCCGAGTTTGATTAAAGATGGCCACTGTGTGCTTGGCTAAACCTCTACTTGTAATTCTACATCGACAAAAGTGACTTCTAGGACACATATATATGGCTAAGGGATAAAGTAATCAAAAAGCCCTCTTTGCCCAATATCTAGCTTTAACAGTATCCCAATTATGAGAAATCACTGGTAAGTGGCAGACATTCTGGGAGATATGAGCATCCACAAGTGCATTGTCCAGTCCCGTCATAAGGAAGGGAGTGCCTTACTTCCACAAGTCCGTAGTTAACCACAGGGAGTAGGGTATGCTCTGGCTTTTGAGGAGCTATTTTGCCATCCCAGCCACATAGAATTGGTCAGGGTAATAGTTGAGTTACACAGTTGTGGGGGAATCCATCTTATTGTCTGGCTGTTGAAATAATCATATGCCTACGGGGATCTTTTTATTATCCCCACAGAGTAAAAGCATAAAGACTATCTATATATGAGCTGTTGTAGCACTTTCCCTGAAGTTTACTTCGAGTTGTCTAGCTTAGGCAAACAACAAACATTCAAAGACAGCCAAACTAGAATGTAACATCTACAAAGGTATGTTATTGAAACACAATATTTCTCTCTAAAATCACCTCATCTACATCAAAGATAGCCAAATGAAGACTAATTTCTTTGTAAAGCAAGTCCAGTTTTAATAAAGCTGACCTAAGTATTTATATAAGCACAGCAAGAATAGTGATTGACCATTATAAGTTCTTACAAATCTACTTTGCTGGAACTTTTTGTAAGGAATTTCAGATTGAACTTTTAATAGCCTCTCAAGACCAGAAGCCAAGCCAAATACTTGCCATCGGATTTGCCTGCAGAACCTGTAGATTTGGGTGAATTCTTCTTGAGTTCCCCCAAATATCCTGAGGTTTCTGCACCTGCCAGGAAGTGACATTCTTTACTCACCTGGTAAGGCAGCTGGGAACTCTGTCAGCAAGGAAGCATGCCAGCATTCCCAAGGGGCTTTGTTGGCTTCACAAAGTCCACCTTAGTTCCTCAAAGCTGTCTGGTCATATCTAAGTCTATGCATGTCTCTGTCAAATATGACATTCCAGTCAAAGACTTGGTGTAATATAACCAATGTTTCCAGTGGTGTCTTATTACAAGGAGAACAGATTCTTCTTGAACTTATGCAAATAATTATAACTGCCATGAAAGAACACTTACTGAGAGGTTTTGAATTCTGGAGGGATCAGGTAGGGAGAAAAGATGAATGCTCCAGTTTGTTCACAAAAGAATACTTTATATTTCTACAAGTTATAGATATCTTAAGAGAAAGTTTTCTTAAATCTGGAAGAGCAAACATTAGAGAACTAGCAGTGTTTCAAGTAAGAATCATAAAACTATAATCAATTTCCTCAATTCATTCAATCCCATGTTACTAATTTCTTTTGTTTGAATGCAGTTTTTCCATCAGTTCCAGAAGTTCTTACAGTTTTAGGATGTTAAAGATACCAGAAACCTGTATTTGTCAAAAGTCTTCTCCATGAATCTCCTAAAAGATGAAATACACATTGCAAGGCCTTCAGAACAGTAACTGTAAATTCCAAAAGACTCAAAAATGGACATAAAGATCTGATCAGAGTTCATTATAATGCAGTTGGCAAGGAAATCCAGTTATTTCTGTGACAACATTTCAGTAATTAGAAATGTCAAATAATGACCTTATACCAGGATATACTGAAACTTAGGGATTTCATTTAATTTCTAAAACAGTTATAGCATTTACCCATATGATATAACCTAAGAAAGTGTATCATCATTTGTTTGACAGTGGTTCCCATCTGACTTAACATACCATGTCACTTAACAAGCCTAATTAGCCTAAAAGACTTTGGTTAGAATTTGAATCTTGGGAAGTTTCTTAAAAACCTCCAAGTTTTAAAGCACATACCAAAATAGGTTTACAGATCATTATAAAACAATATTGAATTATCTGTTTAACCAAGGTGGCAATAGAAAGGTGATATAGCTGTTAGCAAAACTTAGCTCCTATAATATTGAGAATCTTTAAGTATTCAAAGACCTAAAAGGAAAAAATATAGAAACTTTGTTTTTCTGAGCAGATTAAGAAAGAAAACAGAAGCGCCTGGGTGGCTCAGTCAGTTAAGCGTCTGACTCTTGGTTTTTGGCTCAGGTCATGACCTCATGGTTCATGAGTTTGAGCCCCACATCGGGCTGACAGCTTGGGGCCTGCTTGGGATTCTCTCTCCCTCTCTCTCTCTCTGCTCCTCTCCCTCTCTCCCTCCCTCCCTCCCTCTCTCTCTCTCTCTCTCTCTCTCTCTCTCTCTCTCTCTCTCTCAGAATAAATAAATAAATAAACTTAAAGGAAAAAAACAACAGCTTCATTTACAATCTTTTATAAGAGCTGACTTACAAATCCAAGAAAACTTTATCTTTTTAACAGACAGGCTCTTACACACTCTTACACAGGTATACTTTTAAAAACTCATTCCTGTTTTAGTCCTGACCATGCATAAAATTCTTTTCCAAAGATTCCCCTTCACAAACATCCTACAGCTTTGTTTTTCATTCAGATTTTGTCCTAAGCCTTTTCTAAATAACCATTTCCATTGTAGGACAAAATTACTTTCTTTTTCCTCAACAAAAATGTAGTTCTCATTCTTTGTACCTTTCTTATCAAAAATACATCATATTTTCCTGGCATACAGAGTTGCTGCCCTTACTTCTAACAGTCTCAATTACATTTATCAGAATTTGTAATGCTTAGAAATCTTAATTTCTAGTAAAAACTAGGTAGTAAGCAGTTGTGAACTGTTACATCAGAATTCTTCAGATTGGAAATTTATGAAACATTTCATAATTTCTAGAAACGTGTTTTTCCATAGTACAATCTTGTGACTAAGCATAAAATTCTTTACTAGCAGACCCAAAATTTTTTTTTAATTTTTTTTTTTGAGAGAGAGAGAGAGAGAGAGAGCATGAGTGGGGGGAGGGGCAGAGAGAGAGGGAGACAGAATCTGAAGCAGGCTCCAGACTCTGAGCTGTCAGCACAGAGCCCAACGTGCGGCTCAAACCCACGAACCGTGAGATCATGACCCAAGCCAAAGTCAGACACTCAGCCGACTGAATCACCCAGGCGCCCCCAGACCCAAATTTATCTTCAGTTTCTCTGCAGTAAGAAACCAAAAGCTGATAAATGTATGTTTAGTAGCTGTTTCAGTGTTTTATCTTGTTTGGAAAAGACATCCAGTGGATTCAAACCAGTATATCATTTAGCCTAGCAAAACTTCAAAGTTTTAGGTTACCAAAGGTTCTAAAAGCTGTATACTTTTTTTTTTTTAATTTAACCTACTTGCTCTTAACAATTACACATGTAACCTTCATGAGACAGATCAAATTAACCATCATTTTAAGTCCTCTTTTTGCTGACAAATTGCAACAGAGATAACATGAACTTATCTGACCTTTAGTAAACCTTGGTAGGATAAAAAGTTTATATTAAATGCTGGTAACACTAAAGATGTGTCTATTTTCATTAAACCGACAACCTTGAATTAGCTTTAATACCGAATATGTTGCACCCCTGACCACTAAAAGGTCAACCAGTTTGTTCCCTACCGTCAGTTTTACCTGGGGCTCCTGTGGGGAAATCTGAAGTGGGCAGTTTAAGTCCAGGGGAGCCCCCTGGACCCCTTCATGTTGACTTGGGAGGTGCTTCCATTTGAACCTCACAAGGAGGCAGCTCAACAGCCTGGGGTGCTTTTTGCTCCTCGATACTGAGTGGGGGAGGAGCAGGAACCAGGGGCACCGGAGGCACCGAGGATGGTGTAAGAGCCAGCTGCACGAGCTGCACGGGTGATGCTGCAGAAACAGCAGGGGGAGGTAGAGGCAGACGTGTACGGGTGCCACGGGCAAGGCCGAGGTGAATTTCAAGTTCGGACTAACATTCCTTAATCTCCACGTCCTTTCTCTCCCTCCTGTGTGACAGCCTTTTTCTCAGGTTGCACCATTTATTCACAATATGTCCTAATGGACTTCCTTTGGGAACAGAAGGAATATTTTCCATCTTCCTAGGCAAAAGTTCAGAAAGAACACAGAAGAAACAAAACTACGACTACATGAAGCCCAGAGTACCTCTGTTAGCATTCGTGCTTACCCCAAAGTGGGGGCGGGGGCAATTCACTGACTGAACCACATGGTTTCCTAGACAAGCTAGGAGAGCCAAACTGAAACCCCCTTGGAGGCAGCTGAATGTGAGGAAGGAATCCAAGAGCCATTCAGTTGTCATCTTTCCTCTGAGCTTAACATCTACATATGCTAGGTTGTGTTACAGTGAAAATTCATTTACTTCTTAGTCCTAGGTTTATAACTAAAACAAGACCAGTCAGCCAGTATTCTCCCTAGGGAGGAGGTTTGGGAGGGGATAGAGTTAGCATTCTCCATCTTGTACATATACATTACACAGAAACTCCAACAGAGATCTCCCCCAAATGCGTACCCTTGCTTCCTGTTTACCTCTCATCCATTCCTTTTTCCAATGGTACCTTCACAAATTACTGTGGCCCCTGCCACAGCCTGAGCTAATAGGTTATAAAAACCTGGAACATATGGTTCAAAAGAAGCCAACATCATGGGAGGGGGACTTACCAGGAGTCAAATCTTTGGGGGCCCTCTGCTACTAATTTGTTTATGTTTCACCAAATGCTGTTAATAAGGCAGCTGATGCCACTTCAGGAGAAGCAAGAAAGTCCTCAAAATGAAACCGGTTTTGGCAGCTGCAAATACTTCCTGTTATCCCTGCCAGGGACATCTGTCACATCCACTAGCTCAGGAAAGGGACCAGTGAGCCCTGGTGCACTGCTGTGGCCAACTGCTCTGTCCCTGGGAGTCTCAATGGGGCTGGACAAATCCGAAGTACAGCTCCTGCCTGCCTCACCAGGACTATAGCCCTGGGGTGCAGGGGTGCGACAGCACCTGGCTCCGGGGGGCCCGAACAGACCAGGTTCAGCTACTCCTGACAAAATCCATAGGCAGAGAGACCAATAGTGGTGAAACCAGAAGGAAATTTATTTCAGTGAGGCCAGCAGTGGGAAGACCACGGACTTGCATCTCAAAGACCGTCTCCAAGGTGCTGAAAATACTCATAGGTTTATATAAGGAAGATGTGGGACACAGGTCAGTGCGTACATGCAGGTGGGCAGTGAAGGTCAGGTCATGTCATCATTATCTTGGGGCCAGTCATGCCGGGTCTTCTGGGCTGGGGGCAGTCCGTATGCCTGAGGGGGGTAGTTTGGGTTCCCATCACAGGATGCTTTGCCCTTGAGGCCCTTTGTCTGAGTTAAAAGAGAAGCCGGAAAGAACTTAATTAGTTAGAAAGTACAGACTAAGGTCAAAGTGGAGGTCATTAAAATCCTCTTTTATTTCTTTCTTAACTCACTGTGGAATATTGCTTCCAATCTATAAAATCAGGGCTGTACTGACACCATTGGCTGGATCTAAATATCTTACTTTTCTTTTCTTTTCTTTTCTTTGATTTAGGGCCCTAATCATTCATTTTGCTAGCAGATACCTCCATATTTTGTGAAAGTTTAGGCCTGAATCTACCAAAAGAGTGCACTGTTCACATAAATCCTGCTCACCTTCAGGGCCTCAAGCTGGAGATTTCTTCCTGAGGCCTCCCTGGGTCAGGTCAGCTGGCCGTGCAGGCATAGCCCCATTGTACATAGCATGACTTCTCACCTTCCCCGTCCTTAACATTTGCCAACTATTCCCAAAGTATCCTGGGCTGATTTTCCTGGCCTTTCCCCCTCAGATCCGTTCACATACTCAGGAAAAGGCTCAGCCACCAGGGAAAGGCTCAGGGCTTGATCTTCCTGGCTCCTTGGCCTTCACATTTCAGAGACTGCCTCTCAGGAGTCTTTTGATGGTACAGGCAGAAGCAGTCTCAGAATATTCAGAGGGAGGAGCCCTTCCTCTCCCGTTGGCCTTCAGCCCCTTCTCCAAGGCGTCTCAAATCTTAACACCATTCCATTCATCTGGGGATTTTGTTCAGACGTAGTGTCTGACCGGTAGCCTGAGAGGCAAGGCCAGAGATTCTGCCTTTCTAGCAAGTTCCCAGATGCTGTTGCTGTTGCCGCAGGCCCAGCTTGAGTAGGCAGTAAATTTTGCTTTTTACCTTTTGCCACTGGTTATAATGCAGATGTAGTGAGGTACTCATGCTCTGCACACTGGGGGAAAGCCTTGTTGCTGTGTTTGAATCGGTTCAGTTTCCATCACCCGATTTTGTTAGCCATTGTGAACTGGTTGCAATTTATTTTGATTTTCTACTTATCACATGTCAGTTTTGTGCTCTGTCATCCATGTGTTTAATGATGGTTTTAGTATTTTTTTAGGTTTATTTATTTTGAGAGAAGGAGAGATCACAGGTGGAGCAGAGAGAGAGGGAGAGAGAAAATCCAAAGCAGGCTTCATGCTGCCAGAATGGGGACTCAAACCCACGAACCGTGAGATCATGACCCGAGTGGAAACCAAGAATCAGGTGCTTAACCAGACTGAGCCACCCAGGTGCCCCTATAATGCTGGTTTTAAAACTTGGTTTTTATCTTAATCTGTTGTTCAGGATTTTGCACATTGATATTTTAGGTTTGGTTTATCTGTTGTGATCAACTGATTCAGTATTTTTAATATTTTTATTTTTATTTTATTTAATATTTTAATATTATTTTTAATATTTTTATTATCCACTCTATTCTGAGATTCTTGTAGGAAAATATAATACTATTGGAAATTCTTTAGCTCCTAACACTTTATTTCCCTATGTTGGAGCAATTGCTGATATACTATACTTTATATCACATACTTGTACGTATATGTACATGTATATATATGTACTTTATATCACGTACTTGTACGTATATGTATATATATGTACTTTATATCCTACCCCTACCCTTGCTGTGGCCTTCTGTGGAGCATGACATTTCATAGTGGGATCCAGTGACAGCCAGAGTCACTTTTGTAACTGTCCTTCAAAGTGTTGTTTCCTTTTACTTCCCTTTTTCTGTGTGGCCATTGCTCAGAAAATTTTCCTGCCTGTATGTATGGCACATCTGAAGTATCCGAAGTTTAGTGTTTATTGTGGATGGCATAAATGGCCATAACCTCTGGGGAAAGACGGGCTACATTCTAATCTGTTCTGCTCTTTGGTAGCCACGGGATACCTGAACATTTCAGATTTGCTGTGGGCTTCAGTTTCTTCATCTGAAAAAGGAGGATAGTAAGAGCACCTACTTTCTAGGTTTGTTAGAGGGTTAAATGAAATGACATTTGCAAATACTTAGACCAATTCCTGGCACCTAGGAAGGTTTTAATAAAAAGTAGCTCTTCCATCTTGTCTAAAAACAAAATTGGTCTCAAAGATATTATTGGCTTTATTCGGTGATTCATGGATTGGGCAACATCTCATCTAGCAGATAGAAGGGAACTCCAAAGAGCAGTACAAAATGAAAGACTTTTATAGGCAGAAGGGGGTGGGAAAAGTTTACTGGCACAGAGTGGATTGTTTGAGGCAAGGTCACCTTCCTTTAGGGGACTGCAGGGATCTATTAGGCGGGTAGTGCTGACCAGGGTATTTCCAGATCAACTGGGTTAAGAGTCCACTCCTAGAAGAGGTCAAAACTAATTAAGTTAGGTATTATGTTTTGGTTTGGTGACATGGGCTTAGCAACAAGTGACTCCATCTGGGACCTGTTGTCTTTTTTTTTTTTCTTTCTTTTTTTTTTTTTTTTTTTTTTTTTAACACTTACCCCCTTTGATCAGAGACTCAGCTTGACTGCGAGATGTGATCAAAATTTAAGGCACTAGCCCTACTCCCAGCTAACACTGTCAAGTCCTCAGTTTTTGCTCGATCCTTTGTGCAGTAATCACAGGTCATGATATTTTTGCTGAATCTCTGTGGTGTTGATAGGTCACGACTTCAGGTTTGCCTTTCTTTTTAGATCGATCATTGTCTTTGTTCCTTTTCTGACGTTTCAGTGTTAGGGAGGTCATTCCCTTGGTGGTTAGCGGCTGCAAACATGCATTTAAAGCCCTTGAGAGAACACAGAGCACCAGGGTGACCGCTATGATTAGTTTAAGCAGGATGACTCCCCACGTCTGCAGTGGAGCCATGGTCCCTAAGACCCAAATCAATCAAAATCAAATAAGCCCCAAGAAGATCCTGTTGAGGGAGTCACTGCCTTAAGCCAGGTGGCTCATTTGCTAACCTCATGTAGCTGAGTTCAGCTTCCCCTGAAGTGTCATCCAGTTGCAGCAAGTGGAATTGGCCACAGCACAGACACCTCCTCATTCAGCTAAAAGAGGATCGAGAGCTACCCTATTATCAAGAGCAACCTTGGCCACAGAGTCTGAGGATTTGGGGGTTTTTTTTTGTTTTTAATTTTTTAATGTTTATTTTTGAGAGAGAGAGAGAGAGAGAGAGAGAGAGAGGCTGAGAGTGGGGGAGGGGCAGAGAAAGAGGGAAATACAGAATCTGAAGCAGGCTTTAGGCTCTGAGCTATCAGCACAAAGCCTGATGCGGGGCTCGAACTCATGAACCTCGAGATCGTGACCTGAGCCGAAGTCAGATGCTTAACCGACTGAGCCACCCAGGCACCCCACAGAGTCTGAGGATTTTTCCTGGGCACCTGTCACTTTTGCAGCAGATTCTGTAATACTTTCAGGAGTTAAGGAGAAATTCCTGATCACAGCCTCATGTGTACACATTCCTGACTAGGAAGGTAGAGACCTGCCAAAGGAAGTGAATCCTAAATCATGAAGGCCTCCTGCTAGGTCCTTTGTAACTTGGCAGCATATATTCAGGGGACTTGACCTGTGAACTGTCTTAGTTTGTTTGTGAACAGTTAGGGTCACAGTTGGATAACCTGAGAGGCATTGCCTGGTTTTGCACCAACTGTCTGGGCATTCACAGGCTTAAGGAGAATAATAACCACAGATAAAAAAAAATCCTTCTGGGGCACAGGCCACTTCTACTAAGGCGGCACTGTAAATGGATTCACTGGCAGGGATTGTCGCAGTTCAGTTCAAGCCAGGGGTCAGTTAGGTTTTCAGTGCACTCGGGAAGTAAATCTCCTTGCCTGAAATAAAGGTGTTCCAAATTCCTTGCAAAGATGGGTACTGCTGTTGGGGTCTTTTCATGATTGGGGGCAGATATGATTGAGATAATCATAAGAATGTGGAAATGCAAATGTGTTGATTTGCGTAGGTATTTGTGTCTAACTGGGAAGTCTAGTTGTTACTGTAGAAAGGCAAAATCAAGGCACTGGATATTCTGGCTGTAAAAGTCAGACTCTGACTTCTAAGGGAGGTTGATTATAGTTCATGGTGATACGGGGGATAGAAGAAAAACTGGTCACAGAGAGAGAGGAGCAGGGGATCTCTAGCATCATGGACAGATCAGAGTTTTTGATGACAAAATCCATCAGGCTAAAAGGTTGCCCAGCCCTTAGCAATGGCCAGGGACATACAGATAATGGTGCTACTTTCCTGTTCAATGCCAAAGGAAAGGAAAAAGAAAGAAGGAAAAGAAAAGAAGAGAAGGAAAAGAAAGGGGGGGGGTTTCATGTTTAGTTGAAGTATGAAGTCTTGATCTGGCATCTTGGGTAGAAGTAGTATACAGTGATGTCAGCTCCTTTTCTTCATTGGTTTGATTCAGAAGTCTCCAGAATCTATACAGGATCAGATATTGTATGGAGTCTTCTCTCGCTGTGACATGTGTGCCCAGGATTCAGTGCTTTCTGTTTTCACAGCAATGTCAATAGTCAGGAGCCTTGGTAAGGTCCCTTCCAACAGGGTTGGAGAGTTGTCTTCCTCCGATGACATTTCCAGAACACTCAGTCACCATGCTCCAGATTTTTTGAACTGGGATCCAGGAAAGCTTTTTAAACCTATTGATGATAGGCTTTAGCATAAGACATTAGAGACTTACAGTAGATGGTTATATTAGGATGAGTTAACCAAGGACTCAGCAGAAAACTGTATACCAGTACATACTGGTCTGCTGCTGACTGTCTCATGTGATACAAGTTTATGTTTCCCAAAGCTGGTACTGTGAGCAGTCAGCAGGACCAAAGGCAGTACCTTAAGTCAAGGGAGTTCAGCAGTTTTAGCAAGTTTAGAAATTTTAAGTTTGAGGATCCCATTAGTTTTGTCAACCCTGCCTGATTGATAAAGGTGATAGGGACAGTGATAAAATTCAAAGAAGTTTGCAAGGTTTCTGTTAAGGCTAGTATGATCTGCCCAGTGAAGTGAGTGCCTTAATCACTGAAGACCGTGGAATGTATACCCCAAGTGGGGAACATGTTTTCTAGCAATTTCTTTGTAACTGCGAGGGCATCAGCCTTACAGCAAGGGGATGGCTCCATCTAGGAAACCTAGAACATACTGGTACAAAAACAAGAATATATTGGTAATCCCTACTAAATGGTAGTTGGATGAAGCCCAGCTGCAGGTGCTCAAAGTGTCTACAGGGAGGAGGTTTGAGGTGTCTGGGAATAAAAATAGTTTTTCCAGGATTTTGGACCTGGTAGATCAGGCATTGATGGTAAACTGTTCTCACAACTTTATAGAAGTCTCCCCACCAATATCAATTCATAATTAGAGTCATCTTGGTTGACCACGGTGGGTGAAAGAATGCAAAAACTGAAAAATGGGTTATGCCAGGGAATAAAGAAGACTAAGTAGCCATCTTGGTTTTCCTATCCCCCCAACTGTTCATTGAATTTACAACCCATTGTTTGCTTGTGTTAATTTCTCTGATTCAAAAGCAGACTCTTGCCATGTTATAGGACATTAGGATGGCAAAAATCTGGCAATAAGGGGTCATTTTTTTGCAGAAGCAAAAGGGACCTCATCCACATGTGCCCCAACTGTTATAGATTCTGTTGTTTGCCTTTCCATGAAAGTCAGCTAGGGCATTTCTCTGATACCAGGTTCAGGTTTTTAGCATGGGCCTCAATTTTGATGACAGAAATTTGAGAAGGTAAGAGAATAGCAGTAATAAAGATTTTTATTTGTTGTCCATGTTTGACTGTGGTCATAAGAAGACATAAGATGTGGACATAAGAAGACAACTTTGTTCCCCTAACATACCAAATCATGGACAACACCAAAGGCATAGCGGCTGTCAGTATGCATCTTAACAGTTTGTCTTTTGATAAATGGTGTGCTTGGGTGAAGGCACAGAGCTCTGTTTGTTGGACCGATTTAGCTTGTTGGAGATTTCTCCTCTCATGTAGTTTGTATTGGGTAGTGGCGTAGCCAGCCTGGAAGTTCCCTTTTTTTTTTTTTTTACAGGATGACCCATCAACAAACATTAGATCAGGATTAGTCAAAGGGTAGGTCATAAATCAGGATGTGTCACAAAATGGAGTGTTACTGCCTCACAGTTGTCAGGCTCACCCTCGTGAGGTAGGGGTAGTAATAACATGGCAGGATTAAGAACACTGTGACATTTAAGATGCAAGTTGGGTAGCAAAATCAGAAGGATCTCACAGGAAGTTAGTCTGCTTGTGGAGAAATATTGAGTCAATTCAGAATTAAGAAGACTTTGGGGGCTTCTTACAACTTAAAAGATTTTGGAGCTATTTACAAACTCCATAGGTTGTGTAATTTGTAAATAAATGTCATTACCTAGGGTTAAATCTATGGAGGCTTCTGCTAATTTTGCAGCTGTAGCTTTTTTTTTTTTTTAATTTTTTATGTTTTTTTTTTTTTTTAATTTTGAGAGAGAGACAGAGTACGAGTGGGGGAGGGGCAAAGAGAGAGGGAGACAGAATCTGAAGCAGGCTCCAGGCTCTGAGCTGTCAGCACAGAGCCCAACATGGGGCTTGAACTCACGGACTGCAAGATCATGACCTGAGCTGAAGTCGGTCAGTGAGCCACCCAGGCACCCCACTTTTTTTTTCAGTTTATTTCGAGACAGAGCACAAGTGGAGGAGGGGCAGAGACAGAGGGAGAGAGAGAATCCCAAGTAGGCTCCGCACTGCCAGCACAGAGTCCAATGCAGGGGCTCAATCTCACGAACCACAAAATCATGATCTGAGCTGATACCAAGAGTCGGACGCTCAACTGACTGAGCCACCCAGACACCCCTGCAGCTTTAAGACAGTTGGCGTGGGCACAGGTAACTGAATCAAGTTGGATGCTCTGGGAAGCAGTAGGTCTGTGTTCACTGCCATGTTCTTGAGTGATTATTCCCAGGGCTTGGTTATCTCTTTCAAGCACAAATAGGGTAAAGGTTTTGAACAGTTAGGTAGCCCTGGGGCATGCAGCTCTTGCCCAGCTTCTCTTAGTCTTATTAAAGCCTACTTGTGTTTATTTGTCCAAGGAAGGATTCAAGGACTGAAATTTCAGTAAGTTCATAGACTAAGGAAGGCACTTGAAAATTAGGAGCCAGAGTCTGCAGTAGCCGGCTAGGCCTAGGAATCCATGCAAGTGGCGCTTAGTTGTGGGCCTAGGACATTGTTGAATTAGCTTAATTCTTTTTTGGAGATAGCTGGGTTCCGTTAGCACCTAGATTATGGCCTAGGTAATGAACAGTATCTAGAGATAATTGGAATTTTTCCTTTGAGTTTTATGTCCTTTTTTGACTGTTGCAGCAAATAAATGGAATCTTTGAAGAACACCTATTTGGTAACTGAGCATAGAAAGAGGTCATCTACATACTATAGAAAGCTCAGTTTCCTAGAGGACTACGGGGGGACTTAAACCTTGGTGGAGCACTTGGGAGAAATAAGAAGGGGCCTCAGTGAACCCATGAGACATGACCGTCCAGGTACACTATTGATTATTCCAAATCAAGGCAAACAGGTTGGCTGTTGGGGTCTCCAGTGGTGCTGAAGAAGGCTTGAACATAGGTCCATTGCAGTAAACCATCTGGAGTCCGGTAGAACTTGTGACAAAAGGTTGTTCAGGTTCGGAGCAACTGGGAAATGGGGAATGACTGTCTTATTAATAGCTCTCAAGTCCTGGACAATTTGATATCCTTGCCCATCAGGTTTCCAGTCTGGCAGTTGCAGGGGCTGGTCCAAGGAATGATTAGTCCCAGAGTGATTAGGTCTGTTGCTATGAGGTCTTGCATGGCCTCAGGCTTTTGTGGATATTGAGCCAGTTTGGGAAGAGGTTCAGTTCTGTCTATCTGAATTTTTATCAGCTCTATATTTTGTTCTTCCAATGTCAGTGTTAGAAGTAGCCCACAGATCTTCAGGAACCTTAGATAAATCAGGGATATTTTACTGGAGTTATTTCTCTTCTACATGAAGGACAAATTGTAAGGGACCTAAAAGATCAGTTCAGGTTGGTTAGGAAATTCTAAGATGAGGTTCCCCCATTGGAGGCAAAAAGTATTAGCCCTTTCAGTTTAGAAAGGAGATCTCTACCTAACAGGTTGAGTGGTGCTGTGTCACATAGCCAAAAAACAAACAAAAACAAAACAAACAAAAATCAGAAAAAGCTTTTATAGTCAAAGGTCCCAGAGTCATCTGTACTGCAGGTTGAGATAGAAACTCTGAGTTTCATTAGATACCCTCACTACAGAAACTTCTTTCTCACAACTTTTTTTTTGTTCTATGAGAGCAGGGTTTAAGATAGAGAATGATGCTCCTGTATCTATCAGAATCTGGAAAGGTTTTCCGTTGATTTTACTTTTAGTTTCCCCTTGGCCGTTTAAGGGGATTAGTGGTAGCACTTTACCAGAGGATCCCTCAGAGTCTTGTCAACTCTGGGAGAGGCCATTTGGGGGCAGATAGGGAGGCATTTGAGTTGATGATGAAGGATTTGCATGAGGCTTTTTCCCCCAATGTCCTAGTAGATTAAAAATGAGACATTGACCCCTGGTCCATTGTTTTGAAGATGGACTCCTAAGAGGGTGCAATGGAGGAGGCAGGCCCAGGTATTAGCTTGTGGCTTTTGTAACTGTAAGGCTAATAACTCCTTGGACTTTTGATTTTGGTCTTGTTTCAAAGTCCTCATGAGTTAGAGACATGAGTTCAGTCCGATCAGTGGCTGCCCATCCTATTTATGTCTTTTTATCAATCCACTACTCACAGAAGATAATCCATTAACAAATATGGCAGCTAGAGCAGGTTGGGTGGCTTCATTTATTGTTTGCAACCTGGAATGCCGTAGGAAGAGAGCTTGCGATGGGTCTTAGAGTCTGTCAGATTCATCTTGTTTTGCATGTTTGAATCATAGACCAGTGGATGCAGGCAGCGAAGACTCCAGGAATGGCTTTTAAAAAGACTGGATGCTATTTTGCTTTTTTTTTTTTTTTTTTTTTTTTTCTGGTCCATAATGGGACAGTGGTGGAGATCTCAAATATCTTCCTTGGGGTGTGCTGTTCTCACATCCATTTGGGGGCTTCATCTGGTCCCACCAGCATGTGCCCAAGCTGATAAAGATCTGGTGGCCTGGTGTCATAGGCCCTGATAAGGACTCTAAATTCTTCAGAAAACTTTTGGGATTCCTCCTTGAGTTTAGAAAATTCTTTAACTAGGGGTCTTAGTCCGATTTGGTTTTTGATCAAGGCGTGAAAGATGCCTCAGGAGGATCTCCTGCAGCCTTGAGTGGTTTTATTTTAAAAGGTAATTGTATAAGAGTCTCTTCAGAGTGGAAAGGTAGTTCAGATAGAGAGTTAGTAGAACATGAGTCCTGAGGTAAAGGAGGGTAGAGGGGAGCAGTAGGAGTCATATCAGTCTGTCTTTTGTTGTAGAGACCTCTATGTCTTTAATTTTTCTGTCTTTAATTTTTCATAGCCTTTTGCTATGAATTTTTCAATGAAGCTATTTTGGCATCTCGAAACCTTTTGGAAGCTTCTCCATACCAATTAAAACAGGTATCCCATTCTGTTTGTTCGATGTGGAAACTGCTCCTCAAGTGCACTTCTTAAGTGAACAGTCTTGTCTAATTGGACCATTCCCCTATAATGGCCAATTCTAGGTTTTCCTTAGTAAGAGTTGCCATTTTTGAAGCTGTCTATCACTTCCCGGACTATAGCTCTTAGACCTAAAATAAGCAGATGTGCTGGGACACGGCACACTCAGCTCTTTTTAATTTAAGAATCTCATTTCTTTAGCCAAGCAGTTGAGTCTCCTGGAGCCAAACTAATACCTCAGAGGGATATGCCACTGTATGGGGTGGGGTTTTACAGCATACATCACTGTGCCGAAATTTTCTTGAGGTTTACAGGTTGACCCGGTGTCAATCTAACCCCATTCCATGACTTACCAGTCCTAACACAGGTAAGGACTGGTGTTGAGCGCCCTAACAGCTATTAAGTACAGATCCATGCCCACCTAGTTTGTGACCTTTTGGCTTCCAAGATTCCCACTGGCAATAGCCTTTTACCCACACAAAACAAGCCAGACAAGCATGTGCACATTAACACACCAGCAGTAGCCAAAGAGATGTGATGGCAGACTGGCCAAACAAAAGAAGAAGAAGGGGCATTAGTTGCACTCCACCCGCCATGACCAACCTGGAACTGTGGACAGAGCCAGCAGACTCTAACCGGAGACTGGACTAAATAAGGGCTAGGACTGGGGTTCGGGGTAGAACCATCTGCCAGATTAAGCCAACCTGCGAAGGACTGGATTGGAAAGCCAGTTAGATCAGGAGCTTGATGCAAAGAGAGCAGAACCCAGAACCAGGGGAAACTTACCTATGGTCCTCAGAAACAACAAGAAAGAGAACTCGGAGGGTTCTCAGGTACCACACCTGTGTTTCTCATCATCCCCAGAGGTGTCAGAAGTTTCCTTCAGATCCTACCACCACCAAATAAAATCTGTTAAAAAACCAAATTCAATGAGTAAATTCTTAAGATCTTACTGGCTTTATTCAGTGATTCATGAGTTGGGCAGCATCCCATCCAGCAGATAGAACTCCAAAGAGCTGTACAAAATGAAAGACTTTTAGTCAGAAAGGGCAGGACATGGAAGTTCCTAGCAAAGTATGGAAGTATGGATTGTTTCAGGCCAGATCACCTTTCTTTGGGGGATGGCAGGGGTCTCTCAGACAGATCACCTCACTGGTGCTGAGCAGGTAATTCTAGATTGACTGGTTTAAGAGTCCACTCCTTGGAGAGGTTGAAACTAATTAGGTTAGGTATTAAGTCTTGGTTTGGTGATGTGGGCTTAACATAAGTGACTCCATTTTGGGGCTGTCTTTTTTACAATGTTAACTAAGAATACTGACAAGACAAACATGAAATGTTTAAATATGAGTAGGCTTCTGCTAATTTTTCCACCACTGTTCAAAACACTTATAAGCTACAGTAGAATATTTGGCAGTGTATCATCTAAAAGAGGTAACAAAGCAGTGGGCTCAAATTTTAGAAATTTTGAATTGTTCATGAATTAACTTTTCATGATTGTAGAAATCATATGCTGAGGAAGCAGTGCCTTGGCTCACACACCATGTGTTAGGAAGATGGAAAGAGTAGAGTGTAAGCAACATGGCCCTCCTCAAGCCTTATTTGTTTTTCCCACTGTTTTCAAAGCCATTGGGAATAATGATATTTGCCTTGAAACTGTAAGGTAAAGATTGCTAAAGAGGTCTACAGCACAGGGGTGCCTGGGTGGCTCAGTCAGTTGAGCGACAGACTTCAGCTCAGGTCATGATCTCGAGGTTTGTGAGTTCGAGCCCCACGTCAGGCCCTGTGCTGGCAGCTCGGAGTCTGGAGCCTGTTTCGGATTCTGTGTCTCCCTCTCTCTCTGCCCCTCCCCCACTCAGGCTCTGACTCTATCTCAGAAATAAATAAACATTAAAAAAAAAAAAGAGGTCTATAGCATTATTTGCTCTATATTCTTACCATAATATTGCATGCTTTTTATTCTTGGACTTAATGTTCAAGAAATTAAAACAGAACAAGTTGTTAACACAGCAAAACTATGACAATTGAGGACTTTGAGCCTTGCTCACAAGCATTTGATTTTCTCTTCGTTCTGTAAAGGTACCATTCCAAAGCCACATTTTAGCCACAAAAATAGCTTAGTGACATTTTCTGTTCTCTTCCCTTCTGCATTTAAAAGTATTTTCCAAAAAAGGATGTGAAAACCAAATGTCAGCCATTTAGTACATTTTTCTGCATAAATTTTATCTTTAGTGAGACCTGACTTTTTAAAAAGGAAAGTAATAAAGCCAAATAATGCGTCTGTGTTTGTGGGGGAAGGAGTGGAGAGAAAGCTTTGGTGTTTAAAAAGCTACTAACACACTTCACAGCTTCAGCCAATAGAAGAGCAAAATCCATCATGTGGCTATTCAGACAATTTGTGACTTGTTCTGTCTGGTTATGAGGCAGAGGAGGAAACTAATAATAAATCTTTCTATATATTTCACCTTTCCGGCTTGAGCATTAAGTACTATTCTGCCCTCCTTTGTGCTGAATCTCATATGCTGTCTAAAGACTGCTTTGTAGAGGTGGTTTGAATAAATAGACCTTTATAAGACTGTCATCATTTTTCCATAAAACTGTAGCGGAATAAAAAGTCTCCCGCATAAAGCAGAGAGAAAAGCTGAATATAAATGTTAATGTGTTTATTAAAATCCTCATAACTTTTGGCAAACTTTGATTGAAGGCTTGTAGGAATTAGGGTCTGCTCTGGAGGATTTTATAGGGACAACTGTAAACCCAAAAGTCATAATTGAATTTATGAGCATGTGCTGGATTTAAAATTATAATCCTTGTATATAAGAGGTAAATATGATCTTTATTAGAATCACAGTTGGCTTTTTTGTGCCATTGGTGTATCTTAAATGTTTATACTCTGGCTTAATTTCTGGGCATAAATCACAATTCAGTTCATTCAGCTGATTTTTACGGAGTCCCGACCGCACCAGGCACTGTTCTAAGCTGGTGGGTTCCTTAGCGAACAACACAAATGTTTCGTCCTCCTGGTGTTTACATTCCAGTGGGAGGACATAGACCAAAAAAACATATTCAGTATGAATTAGAAATATAAAGTCAACTGTACAGTTCTCGAGGGTGATAAATTCTGTGAAAGAAAGTAAATGCAGTGCAGATTGAGGGAATCAGGAGTTTGCGATTTCGAATCAGATCGTGGTAGCCTTGTTGGAAAGGTCACATTTTTGAACAGACTCTGAAGTAAGAAAGCTACCCATGCCCTCTTCTGCTTAGCTAAGGAAGACTCAAGGATGGGTTTATTTTGACCTTTTAATTTTATTGACTCGTCATACCCCTGAGATAGAGATGAGATGAGCACTCAGTCAGTCTGTCAAAGTCTGATATAAATAGCCACTTTGGAAAAAATGATGCTCTTAAAAAAAAATGATGCTCTTTCAGCAAGCTTCCCACTTTTTCTTTTTCCTTTTCTTTTTTTCTTTCTTTTTCTTTCTTTCTTTCTTTCTTTCTTTCTTTCTTTCTTTCTTTCTGACAGCATACAAATTGATGCTTCATTAGTAGGATTTTTCTTCCATTATAAATGAACTCAACAGAGAAAAGAAGACCTGAACCTCTGGCAGGGCTTGTTATGAACTGCTAAGTTGCTATATTTTCTATATAGTTTGATTGCAAGGGAACTTTACATTTAGTTTTATAAACAGATTTGTCACTCTCCAGTACAAAATCCAGCCACCCACTGATGTGATCATTATAAGATTGCGAGTCAAATATAATAGCATGGTTGTTTTTATTTTATGCCTCGAGCAACAAAACTCGTAGTGCTACAGTAAGGTAAGTAGACTTTTTAATGTGTCTGATCTGAGGGGTACCTAGAGATTCCATTTGATTTGAGTGTGTTTTTTCGGGTAACAAAAACCATTGGGATATTTATTGCAGACTCTAGCAATTTTGATATTTTTCTCTGAACAAGTCTGGCCAATACTATAAAAGTGTCCAGGGGGAAATGTGGAAGATTGTTCACATTAAGTGGTGCAGGTACACTGGAGGTAAACCCATAGCAAAAGCTGCATCCGTGCAAGGGGCTTTCATACAATATGCCATTTTTGTGTCATAGTAATAATGTCAAGATCATTAGCAAAAGTGAAGAGAACTTGATCAGAGCAACAGATTTCTCTCCAATATGTAATTTAATACTGGACAGAAGTCCAAATAAGAATAGATTTTTTATTTTTTAATTTTTTTAAAGTTTATTTATTTTGAGAGAGTATGTGAGCATGGGAGGGGCAGAAAGAGAGGGGGAGAGAGAGAGAATCCCAAGCAGGCTCCACGCTGCCAGCACAGAGCTCAACACGGGGCTCAAACTCATGAACTCTGAGATCATGACCTGAGCTGAAACCAACAGTCAGACACTTAACCAATTGAGCAACCCATGTGCCCTAAGAATGGATTTTTTAAATGTGTTATGACTGTTACATGAATATAAGGTATGTTAAAACTAATTTAGCCAGTCTCATCTATCTGTATCTCTTTCTCAGAAGTTTCTTTCCTAACAGATTAGTAACACTGTGATCTTGAGCACAATTATCCTTTCATGTGTAAGGTACTGCTCATCGAGATTCACATTATTAAATTCATTTTGATGTTCATCAGCCTTTAGAAGAACTACAACTAAAATTCTATGCTGGACATTTACAAAAGTCCACTTACTACTTAAGTGTCTTTTTAAAAACATGACATTTCATGGATTTCAATTAAATAATTTTCACAATAGTAATACGTTATTGTTCTAGTAGATATTCCTTAGGATCTGCACTAACATAGAAATGAGGACAATACCACAGAGTGTCCATAGTTTTTTGTTTTTGTTTTTTAGTATAGAACACCACACCCATATTTTAGAGCATTCTTTCAGTGTACCTACAGTTTCAAAGTGCTGCTGTAGGCCCTGGTTTTATTTCCTCAATGCTTTCTCCACTCATTTAGCCTTTTTGATTTGTTTTTAATTAGAAAGAGCATGAGCAGGGGAAGGGCAGAAAGAGAGAGAATATTTCAAGCAGGCTCCATGGTCAGCACAGAGCCCAATGTGGGGCCTGATCCCACAACTCTGGGAGTCATGACCTAAGCCAAAATTGAGTCAGACACTCAACCAACTGAGCCACCCAAGTACCCAGCCTTTTTTTGATTTTTAATTGTGTATGTCTGTTTCAGATTCAGAAAGGAGGTCTTTTTGGGGGGCCATGTTTATAGAATGAAAAAGTGCTGTCCATCAACTATGAATTAATTTTAAAAGTAGTGTTAGCTACCGTTCTAATAAATAACATCTTTCTTGTTTTCCATACATAAAGATTTGTTACAAACCATGAACCTTACACACATCCATAGAATAAAAAGAAGAAAATCTGAAAATAGAACGATGGAAACATTCAACCTCTTATAATTACATGGCTAATGGGTCAATAATGTCAACACACATAGAAGTCATTTGGGGCAAAGGTGTTGTGTATATGTCTAAATTCTCCTGCATAAACACAGGCTGAGAATTTGCATGTAGATTTTTAAAGATCTGCTTTTTAAGATAAAAATAAAGGCATTCTTGCATTTACTTTAACATGAATATTTCCTTACGTGTAGCGTTTTAAGCAGCAACTTTACTAGCATCATTATTGACACCCTAAATGGGCTGTATTTCTTTGGCTGAATGAATGAACCTTTATATAAAATCACACACAACACATTTGCCTACTTTCAGGAAGGAGTTACCAATTAAATGTATGAAAGTAATTAAAAACAATGTGCCTTCCTAATTATTTCAATTTTCCAGTTGACACAGTTTTTACAAGAACATCAACTAATGGGAATCAGTGGCTTTATTCTTTCTTTCCTGAATTTGCCAAGTTGATTTTGTAAATTCCTGTGGAATTAAAATGAAATGAAACAGATACTTATTTACATGTTTTGGTTTGAATAGAAACATTCTTCTACGTTCTTTCCAAGCTAGTGGTGCATCAATTTTAGTTCACTACCTGAATTCCAAATTAATGAACTCCAAGATGATTTTTTAGACTGTTTTTGGGGTTTTACTGATTACTTCCGTATCATCGCTGTATTTCCTTAGTCCTGGATCTAGAATGCTAACACACATGCCCTGTGTACGTCACCCAGGCCTAGCACATCCACTGCCGTCATTAAGCTTAATATAGACTTTTCAGAGGTTCTGCACAGAGTGAGTTTGGAGATCAAATCTGACTTCCACTTTTTGTAGCCAGGGTCTCTGTGGAATACAGTATTCCTGAGAGTCAGATAGGATAGTCCTCACTATCCAAGGTGTGGGGCAGCTGAGAACAGGGTCAGAGACTCTGAAGCTATGGATCACAGCCATAATCAGACAGTGGATCACTGGCTATTTGGGTTTGTATTTTATTGGCATTCTTTTGATAAGATGATAGGCAGAATGGAAAGAATGAAGACTTTTTGAGTGCAACGGACGACAGGCTTTTTTGTTTGTTTGTTTATTCATTTTTGAGAGATAGAGACAGAGCATGAGTGGGGAAGGGGCAGAGAGAGGGAGACACAGAATCCGAAGCAGGCTCCAGGCTCTGAGCTGTCAGCACAGAGCCAGATGCGGGGCTTGAACTCATGAGCTGGAAGATCATGACCCGAGCCGAAGTCAGGTGCTCAACCGACTGAGCCACCCAGGCGCCCCTGGACAGGCTTTTAAATACCATTTGAAGAGCACTCCAGCTGTGTGTGACCTTAGGAAAATTCCTTAACCTCTCGTCCATTTTCTTGTCTGTAAGGTGAAGATAATAATACCTTTCTCACAGGGAGCTTTTGAGAATTAGTAATGGTGTATGTTAACCATGTAGCACATGCCTGCTACATAGAAAAACCTTGATATGTCACATCATAATTACTATGTTTCCAAAGCCTGTTGTCTGTATTTAAATACGTGCTGTTTAGATTATCTTCTCTGTTTCTCTTTAAGCATTAACAAGCACAACTGAAACAAACTATAGTATAACCAATTTGTGTATGTATGTATAACTGTATTTCACCAAGTGTGTTAAAAATTTTTGTATCAAAGGAGCAGTGAATCTGTCCCACTGCAGAATGAACCTAACACAGTTTGCATCCCTAAAGCAGCCTACAGTATAAGTAGCTATTGCATCCTAAATACAAAGCAGCCACTGAAAATGCTGTGAACTTACAGCTAGGGGTGTGGATCTAGGTGGTGATCTTAAGGTTAAGAGCTAATAAGAGAAATTCTAGAACTTCACCAATGTGGATAGCAGAGGTGATCCAAGAGCCTGTCAGGGAGAATGCTGTTTGGAGGCCCTGGGAGCAGTTTTGTTGTCAGAATGATGGAAACTGTATCCCTACTTTAGCCTTTTTTGTAAGGAAACTCCCACCTTGGAAGATGATGACCTCAAATCTAGGGAACATGTTTCAAGTAAGATATCTGCCACTGCACACTCCATGAGTGGAGTGATACTCCATCTTGCTGTGAAGAGATTGTATAAGGGGTAAAACTGAATATAGGCACAATGTAAGGGCATTGTATTAGAGGCAGCATACTTTTGCCCACTAAATCAGACACATCTAGTTTTTTCCTCCAGAGTTAAAATAAATCATTGTGGGTTTTGGCAAGGGTGATAGAAGAGTACAAAAAAAGCTAGACTCTCACTCAGCAAAGTATCTTACACTCTGGGAAGCACTCCAGAGCTGAGACCTGCTGAAAAAAACGTAAATTCTTATCACCCTTTTAGCCCTGGGTGTGGAGTCAGGGGTGGGCAGGGCAGGCCAGGATGTGTTATTTAAATTTTAGTGTTTTATTCGCTTCTGTCTTTTTCTTTGCGCATATATAACTGAGTTGGCTTCGTCTGTACAGGGAACACAACTCCATTTGTAATACCCCTTGTTCTTCTTTTTCTGTTTTCTAGTAAAGAGTAAGTTTTAGCACTTTAAATATTGTTGGTACCTTCAGAGTGGGTAAAATACATATACCCCAAATGGTGCCCAGCATACCGCAGTCAGTACTGCTATCCCTGTCCTCCTCTCCCTCGGAGATCTCATTTCTTCTCACAGTCCCAGGTTCTCTCTTGTCGTACCTGTGGTCACAAGGACACCCTCGCTCTGACCTCTCTGTTACACCACAGTCAGTCCTTGTCTGATAGTGATAAGGTAGATCGATTTCCTTTCCTGAAACTCACAGGTCCAGAGCTGAAGTCATCACCTTCCCCTCTGCTTCTCTTTATTTTTAGATCCAAAGAGCCAAGTTCAAATGTGATCTTCACCAACCAACTCCCCTTAGGGACCATGAGCATGTTACCTCACCATCATATCGAAGCATTCTGGGAACAGATGCTTTTACCTTTAGCTCCCGTTCCTTTGGTTCATTCAGCAAATAGTCATACCTCCAGGACAGCATAATTACTGAGTAGAATTTAAATGAATACAGCAAACTAATGAGTGCCTACAGTTTGCTAGCTGATGAACAAGTAGATGATGCCCCTGTTTTCACAGAGCTCACGGTCTGTTAGAGGATCAAGACAGCTAAAAGACAGAGTACTGGGTGATTAGTCTCTTGACTTTCAAGTACAGAGAACACATGAACTCGGTACCGAACCCAAATTTAGAGTGTTAGGGAGGATTTCCCTAAAGTGTATCTAAGCTGAAACAACAAGCAAGAATTAGCACATGAAGAGGACAGGAGTGTCCTTGCAAAAGCAAGCAGCATGCCATGAGGATCCAACAACACAAAAGAGAACCTGCCATATTTCCGGAAGCAGGGGGACCTCATGTAGCTGGAGTGTGCATAGGAAGGAGTATCAAGAATGAAAATTAGGGGTCCCTGGGTGGCTCAGTCGGTTGAGCATCTGACTTTGGCTGAGGTCATGATCTCACAGTTCAAGGGATTGAGCCCCATGTCTGGCTCTGTGCTGACAGCTTAGAGCCTGGAGCCTGCTTGAGTTCTGTGTTTCCCTGTCTGTCTCCCTGCCCCTCCTCTGCTCAGCTCATGCTTTGTCTCTCTCAAAAATAAATAAATGGGGGGCGCCTGGGTGGTGCAGTCGGTTAAGCGTCCGACTTCAGCCAGGTCACGATCTCGCGGTCCTGAGTTCGAGCCCCGCGTCAGGCTCTGGGCTGATGGCTCGGAGCCTGGAGCCTGTTTCCGATTCTGTGTTTCCCTCTCTCTCTGCCCCTCCCCCGTTTATGCTCTGTCTCTCTCTGTCCCAAAAATAAATAAACGTTGAAAAAAAAAATTTAAAAAAATAAATAAATAAATGGGTGCCTGGGTGGCTCAGTCGGTTAAGCCTCCGACTTCGGCTCAGGTCATGATCTCACAGTTCCTTGAGTTCAAGCCCCATGTTGGGCTCTGTGCTGACAGCTCAGAGCCTGGAGTCTGCTTCAGATTCTTTGTCTCCCCCTCTCTCTACCCCTCCCCTGCTCATTCTCTCTGTCTCTAAAAAAAATAAACATTAAAATATAAAGAAACATTAAAAAATAAACATTAAAAGATGAATGAAAATTAGAAATAGAAATATAGCTCACAACATGCAGTCTATATATAAACTTGTCAAGGGGGCGCCTGGGTGGCTCAGTCGGTTGAGCGTCCGACTTCGGCTCAGGTCATGATCTCATGGTTCGTGAGTTTGAGCCCCACATCGGGCTCTGTGCTGACAGTGCAAAGCCTGGAGCCTGCTTCAGATGGTCTCCCTCTCTCTCTGCCCCTAACCCACTCGCATTCTGTCTCTGTCTCTCTCAAAAATAAATACACATTAAAAAAAAATAATGTCAAGGAATCGATATTTGATTCTGTATGCACTGGAGGCAGAGTGAAAGATGCGGGTAACACATGACAGGAGCCTAAGCCAGGGTGGCAGAGACAGGACCGAGCAGTGGCAGAGGTACAGCTGAAAGTTAGGGGAAGTTTGTTGTTGTTTTAAGGTAGGAGAGAGTTTACTAGTTTTAAGTGTTGATGGAGCCACAAGAGGTGAAGATTCAGAAAGAGCAGGTGTAGGAGTGTGTGACTGTTCAGAGGGTGATGGTCTAGATGGATTTAGACATATACGTTTATAGAAAGGGCTTCAAAGACATATCCACTTGTTGGCTTCTGTGTTCCCAGAGTAGATGAGGTCTTCCAGTGAGCTTAAGGTGATGAGGGTGTCACTAGAAGTTGCATTCGCTCCACAGATTTTTATAGAGATTTTAATTGCTTTTGGGGAAAGGCAAGTGACCTAATATGATTCCTGCTCTCATGGAATCTGTCTGGTGGGATAGACAGGCCATGAAGCAATGTATTACCCAGTTGTTGAATTATGACTTTTTAGTAGTAGGAAGGTATACAGGATGTTCTGAAGAGTTAAAAATGACAAACATGGTCGAAAGGGTCAGGACAGACTTGCAGACTTGCTTGAGAAAGATCTGTTTGAGCCAAGCTCTGACATATCAGAACTCCCTGGGACTCCAGATGAAGGAGGGGGTTGAGCAGATGCTTTGAGACAGAAGGAGGAGGTGGGGACCAGGTCAGTGTGGAGTCTTGTAACCCATGTGAAGGTTTCAATCTTTTTCAGAAGAGCCACTGGAAACTACATTTCTAAGAATGTTAAGGGAGAGACAGGATCAGAATAGCTCCTTGGAAGGACCTCTGGCTGCTGGTGATGGTGGGTTAGAGTGGCTGATGAGCAGGGGTGGGGCAGCCGAGGAGGCTGGTCCAGAAGAGGAGGTGAACGTGGTGGTACCCTGGACTAGTGTGACAGCAGTGGAAATTCAGATTGTGGCTCTGAAGGCTAGTTGGGAGGTAAACGGACAGCCTTTGGTGATTATTTGATGATAGGGAGCATATGGGAGAGCAGGAGGCTCCCACGTGTGACCACAGAGAACGGAGGATTGCAGTGACCATTGTGGGGATGTAAGAAAGACGGTGGGTAGGAGAACACAGAATAATGGAAATCTTAGTTTGTGTGTGGACAGCAGGAGTGGACAGCATGACTGCTCCAGGACGGTGTGGGTTTTCAGTACTCGTTGCCTAAGTGTGGATGCGTGGAGGGGCCGCTGGTTTGGTCTGAGACTGGAGGTCTCCTTGGGAAGTGCGATAGAAGGACAGTGTATAAGAGATTTGATAGAAGGACAGTGTATAATAGAAGACATGAGGCCCATGGAAGTGAAGCCATGAAGGGCTGCTGGATAAAAAGGAAAGAAATGTAATTAGAGGTCCCCATGACCGTAGGTGTGGCAGGATAACCGAGGGAGAGATCCCAAGGGATCCGAGATCGGAGTCCTGTTGGAAAAGTGTGAATTTAGTATTTCAGTAGTGAAATATAGTGATGAAGAGTGAATAGTGATGGCAGAGTCGAGGTCTTTCCAGTAAAGGGTCGAAGTGGAATAGAGAAGAAGATCGCTCTAGACGCAGAGTCAGGGATGTTAGATGCTGGTCTTTTGACAGGGGTTCGTGTGGATGCCAAGGTTACCCAAGGAGCTGGCAGGAACTGAGGCACAGCAAATGACAAGGGCCAGAGGCTGACGTCCCAGAGTAAGGGTCCTCGATAGGGGCAGCACTGCACTGGAGAGCATGTAGACATTTACTCCTTTTTAAAGTCAGAATGGCTAGGGGGCCAGGAATGTAGATGTGACATTTCTACAGAACTCAGGTCTGACCTGCGTCCCACATGCCTCTCTCCAATGTTATAGTAGACATTCAGGCACTGAATAGATCAGAACATATGGTCGAGTTTCAAGAGGTCTGCCTTCTGAGACAGTGAAACACTGTCCCATCCCACAGGGAATTACTTTTACACTACACTTATATGTAAAGTGAAGATCATTTGCAGAAGTACCGTTTTCTGCACTTTGATAGTCTTGACAAATTATCTCTAGTTCAATTAAGGCTGTTACCCCGTTCCTTACCATATTCCAAAGAGTTTCACCTGTCCTTTCTATCCAGTTTCTTGTCTTTATTCCCCTGTTTTCCTGCACCTTTGGGCTTCCAGTTTCCTGTACTTTCCTGTACAGAATGGTTCCTTATCTTATTACTCTTAAATCCAACCTTATTATTGGTAAGTACAAACATCTGAGTTTAATAGGTTTTCTAGTCACGTCTAAGCATTTACATATTGAAACACAAATTTTTTTTATTGTAAGTACTCTTTCTAAAGGTTATTATTTTGAGAGAGAGAAAGCACTCACACAAGTAAGGGAGGGGCAGAGAGAGAGAGAGAGGGAGAGAGAGAATCCCAAGCAGGCTCCGCGCTGTCAGCACAGAGCCCAACTCTGGGCTCAAGCTCACGAACCTTAAGATCATGACCTGAGCCAAAATCAAGAGTCAGATGCTCAAACCACTGGGCCACACAGGTGCCCCAGTTAGTCCATTTGATTAACTTGGAGGGAAGAATTATATGTACCAGTAAGTTACATTAGTTCTGAATTCCATTTCACGGTATAAATGGGATGTTACAGAGTATTTATTATAAAAAGGGAGAGCTGAGTGCCAGGGAATTGGGACTTGACAGCAGTTCCTGGAAAGACAGAAGGTGCTGATGAGTGAACACAGGGGGACAGGTCTCCTGATCCGGGCGAGGGCCCTGCAAAGTAGTGGTAGACCAAGGAAGGCACAGCCCCCAGGTCTGGCCTCTTCCTCTTCGTTCGCACTTTTCCCTCCACCCAGGATGTGCACAGTGCTCTTCTGTGTCCACCTGTATGTCCTTCATTGTCCGGCATAAAACCTTGTTCTTTTCAAAGCTCAGGAGAGGAAGTGGGTGAGGGAATGAACACGGGTCCCTGGATTGTGTGCCAGGTGCTATACAGAAGTTATTCACTTAATTCCTCCAAAAGGGGAGTAGGATAACTTTCAGTAGCTTGAAGTCTAATCAAGGCTCAAAGACTAAGCCTCAGAGATGATGTCCTCTCAGGCCACGGTAATAACCCGCCACAGACTGGGTGGCCCACGAATAACAGGAATTGACTTCTTACGGTTCTGGAGGCTGCGAGTTGGAGATCCAGGGTGCCGGCACTGCGGGGTGAGGGCCCTCTTCCCGGTCACACGCATCTGGCTGCATCCTCACGTGCTGGAGGGGAGGGAGCTCTGTGGAGTCTCTTTTGTAAGAGCGCTAATCCCTTCCTGGGCTCCACTCTCCTGACCTTAGCACCTCCTAAAATCCTCACCTCTTAACACCTTGGGCTTTAGGAGTCCAACACGTGAAGTTGAAGGGGCACACGTATTCACCCAGTATCAGCAGGGGAGGAATAGTGAAAAAGGGAACCTGAGTCGGGTCCGTCTGCGCCCGCAGCCTGTGTTGTGTCCAGCGCAAACACCATCACTGAATGGAGCCTGATGGCAGACTGCGAGGCACTCGTCGTCGGGGGCTTGTGGCCTTCTAACTTGTGTTCAGATTCCTGTTTGAAACTGCTGTGTGTGTTGCTCCGTCTCTTAATCATTTTGTGTGACTCTCTCAACCTAATTACTTTCTTTGAAGGCGGAAGTCGCTTTTATGCTCCACAGTATTTACTATCCGCTCCCTGTCCATTGTGGTGTTTACTATGCACGCACTGGTGGATTTAAGCATGCGAGGCCAGTGCAAGTTTTCAAATGCTTAAGGACCAACTGAAAACATAGCGTGAGAAGATTATCTCGAGCGACGTAAATGTGGCTGATGGCTTTGCACATTTAAAATGCATCTTTAGAGGTGCCTGGGTGGCTCCGTTGGTTAAGGGTCCTGCTCTTAATTTTGGCTCGGGTCACGATCTCGCAGTTGTTGGATCGAGCCCTGAGTTGGGCTCTGTGCGGGACATGGAGCCTGCTTGAGATTCTCCCTGTTCCTCTCTCTTTCTCTCTGCCTCTCCCCTGCTCACGTGAGCACTGTCTCCCAAAAAAATAAATGCGTAAGTATAAAAAAAATAAAGTGCATCATTAGAGTTGTAGCTACAATAAGATTAATGTTCCAAGATGTTATTTTATTAAGCTCTAAAAACATTTCGTATTGAAATGATTGGTGCCTAGAGTGCACACGTCCACTTTCTCAGGCAGGCATATATTTTAGACTCTTCTGGATATCATCTCTTGGTGATCTACTCAAGCTCTTGGGTATGTTTCCTTTAAAACAAATTAGTTCTGATCTTTTTAATGGAAAGGTAGGGGTTTAAATTTTCAAAGTAAAAAAGCAGCAAATGAACTAGTAGCTTTTTCTTATGTACAACTTGACTAGAGATAATCTCTTTATTCGGGATGCAAAGTTGGATACATGTTCTCAGTCTGTCAGTCACGGACTCATGTTCAGTGATAGAGCTGCTTAAACAGTGTTTTCTGTAATCATTTATATTATCCTATTTTTCAGGTCCCGTAGGAGTAGGTTTGAATGAACTGAAACGAAAACTGCTCATCAGTGACACACAACACTACGGTGTGACAGTGCCCCGTAAGTTCCCTGCTCCCCAATGCTGCTAACCGCTGCACTGATGATGACTGGGCAACACTTAAGTGGCATGGGTGGCACCCAGCATGGTTCTAAGCGGTCAGCATCTGGACTCACAGCAGACCTAGCAAGTATGCAGCGACATTCTCCACATTTTTCGGTGGAGGAAACTGAGGCACAGGAGTTCAGGGATTGCCCCAGAGTGCAGACATCATTGGCAGGGTATTTGTTAATTTACCACTTCTTCTCTATTCTTAGTTTTTTTCTTTAATATTTCTTTTTTAAGCTTATTTATTTATTCTGAGAGAGAGAAAGGAGGAGAAAAAGGGAGAAAGAGAATCCCAAGCGGGCTCTGTGCTGTCAGCACGGAGTCCCACACGGGGCTCGATCTCATGAACCGTGAGATAATGACGTGAGCCGAAACCAAGAATTGGACACTCAAGCAACTGAGCCACCCAGGCGCCCCTCTACTCTCAGTTTTTATGGTGAATTTTAATACACATATGACACTATTATTTACAAATTTTCTTCTATGTAAAAGTCTATTCTACTTCCTAAAATAAGTGCTAATATTTTCCGGAGTTTTTCACCAGGTTTAAGATCAGAAGGACCAAACCACAGAGAGCTGAAGGAGGCCTCTTCTAATATAAGCCTTTCTTAATTACTTTTTATATGTAGTAATTGGCAGATCGTGTTAAATGGGCCTTTCATGGCCATATAATCCAAATATGGTAGGCTTCTTTTCAGTATACAGAATTAGACCTATTTTTATAAAAGAGGTTTTCATAGGCTTTCTTACAAGTGAAATGCGATGCTGGAAGCATTTTGATCTCCAGAATAAATGCCATTTGAGTGCTTAATATGTTGATGTTAGAAAGCCTTCTAAAAGACGAAATTGAAATGTTGGCTTTTTCAAGTGGTTTTAGTACTGTTAACAACAAAACAAAACAAAAACAACTGTTTGTATAGTGCCCTTAGCAATGAGCAATGTTCTCTAGTTTGAGAAGAGTTGGGCTTTATTTTAAAATTATAGTTTTCTATTACCTCAAGTTAACTCCTTGTTACTGCATTTTTCCAAATTATTGTTTGTAATCATTCTCAGCCATACGTTATAGGACCGCTGGTTTCCACCAACAGAGATGAAAGTAAAGGAAAATGTGGAAATGTGGAATTAAATTGTGTTTCTCTCTCTCTCTCTCTTTTAACTTTAATTATTCACTTCTCTTACAAAGCTGAATTGCAATATACAGGTAATTAGAAAATTTTACAAAACTATTGGCCAGTCTTACAGGTGAGCAGTTACAAAGAACCTAGAGGATGGAAAAACAGATTACGAAGGGGGAAAAAAACGCATGTATTAACTTCCTACTGTGTATTCATCTTTAATTGTCTGAATTTATTTCAATGTCCCAACAACGGGGCGACATCTGCATGCCACAGAGGAGGAAAGAGGGAGCAAGGATCCGTTACCTACTCAGAGTTCCACACACAGTAGTTGTACCCGTACTTGAAACCAGGTTTTCTGATTCCAGTCTTCACGGTCTTCCTCCCATATACGATACTACACAGTCTTTTCCAACTACCGATTCTCTTTATTGCAGCACAGTTAATAATAAAAATCCACATATTTGGAAGATGCTAAATACCAATAAGGCTGTTGATCACACATAGGGCTTTATGATAATTTTGGTGTTACTCAAGGACCTGGGGCAATGTACTTTGGCCTCAATTTATCCAACAATTCAAATAATATCTGCCTCTAAAGTTGTTGCAGAAATTGAGAACATCCAGAAGGTTCTGGGGCTGGAACTCTCCAAAGAAATCCCCAAAGTAGTAATTTTCCACTCAGATTCACTTTTAAACAGGTGTTAATGTCAGAAGATTCCCATGGAGCAGTGTTTTCCAGACTTGGCTGATAATAAAAACCTCTTGGGCTTCATATGAAAAGATTCCAAGGCCTTTCCAAAGAAATCCTCCTTCAGGAAATCTGACAGAATGCCTGAAAGTCTGTATTTATATATCCCAAGTGACTCATAATACCAGACATGTTTGGAAAATAACAGCCATAGCATCAGCTTGGGATGATTTAATTAATTAAAGAAGAATATATTTTAAGAACAAGTTTGGAATTTCAGATTGTTTTGCTTTGTCAAATATTCTAGGTAGAGTCTTGAGTATTTGGAGAAAAATTATTGCTCTGATTATTCCACCAGTATTCTGTTCGATGTTTAACTCTATAAATCTTTTCCCCCAAATGTACTAAATATCCACCAGAATGGGTAGGTTGAAAAAGATGTAGAGCATTGGAACTCTCACACATTGCTGGTGTTGGTGGGAGTGCAAATTAATTCATCCACTTTGGAAAACTAAGTGATAACTATCTACTAGAGCTGAGCAAATACATACCCCATGACCTCACAATGCCACTCCTAGTACACAGCCAACAGAGATGCACACAACGTGCACTCGGATGGTTTTGGAAGCATTATTCCTAAGAGCCCCAAACTGGAAAGGACCCAAATGCCCATCAGTGGTAGATGGGATAAGGGACATGATGGCATGTTCACACGACAGAAGACTGTAATGCCCAATCTGCTGCTCCGCGCAGCATTGGGAATGAGTCCACCAAACGTGTCCAGTGAAAGGCAGACACAAAAGAGAATATGCAATATAACTCCGTTTGTATAAATACAATAAAAGCAATGCTAACATGTGCTGTTAGATGTCTTGAGGAGGTGGATCGGAAGGGTGATTGTGCAGTGCTGGAAATCTTCTGTTCCCTGGTGGGTGCTTCTTACCTGGGTATTTTCATTCTGTGGAAATTTGTTAAGCTTACATGTGAACTTTTCTGTCAAGCATACTTCAGGTTTTTCAGTGTTAAAAAGAAATACTTGGTAGTTTAGCTCACTGTGGTTTGTTGAGGTCCATTTTCTGGTCTTGACTGCGCTACAGTTATGGAAGATAAACACTTTCCTTCATTGGAGAAAGTTGAATGAAAGTTACACAGAATCTGCTCTGTACTATTTTTGCAACTTATTGTGAATCTATAATTATTGCAATTAAAAAAATTATTTAAAAGGATGCTAAATGAGGTAAGCACTATCACTCTTGGGCTAAAATGGCAGAACAAATTATATGATCTTTAAAAAATATCTATGTTGCCACATTAAACATTGAAAGTTGCTTTTAAAGAAAGTTGTGGCCGAGACCTGTTTTCTGCTGTTGTGCTTCTCTGTGGGAAATTTCATTCTCAGTGAGCAGCACCAACAATGTTTTAAGGCTCTAGGTTATCATCAACAAATTTAAATGACTATTAATATAACCAGGCTTTCAAAAGGCTGTCTCAGTAAATTAAAATAAAGCAGTTAACAAAAAGTATTGCAGTAAATGTCAAATTCTTGATGAATTCCCAAGTCTTTACAGTCTGGAATTTTGGGCACTCACAGTCAACCACACCTGTTAATCACTTTGTGGTTTCTCGTGAAGGCATATATCACAGTTATGTGTTTTCATAGGTTTCAAAGGACTCATGTTCTGTAACACTTCTTTGTCTATAGAAAACCTCAGTTGAGATTTCTAATATATATATGTAAACTAGGGTACCAATTCAAAAAAATTTTTTTTTCTTATCTCACTATGGCAGTTATTTGGGAATTTTGTGGGAAGCAGGGGAAGAAGGTGGAGTTTGTCTCGTATGTGTTTGATGTTTGTCTGACGGTGAACACAGTGAGTACTCTTGACAAGTGAGCGATGGTGAGGTGGTGGCCTGCATTATAGTTAATGTGTCCATCTTTCCCTTTGAATTCTCTGCTCTTAAGAACTTCCAGATCCCTTCTGCAGGATTCCTCACCATTAATGAGTTTGTGAGATTTCCCATGATCCCTCACTGCAATTAGCAATAAAACTCTTCAACAGTAAAATTACATCAGGCTTGGATAATTTGGGGTGATGGTGATAAGCAAACACTTTGTAGGTGTATTCACTTTTAACTGTGTTTGGCAGTGTCATAAATGTCTTGTTCACTTGAGGTAGTTCTAAATAATACTTTTAACCCTCCCAAGGGGACTCCATGTGTCAGGGCAGTGACCCTTAACACTGCATGTTCTACATTTTCAGAGTGTTCTGCCGTGACAATTGAACAAAGGTAACCTTTTCTCAGTTCACCAGAAACAAATTAATGCACATAAAATTCTCAGTTTTGATTTTCAACAGTACATTCTTACGAAGCTTACTATTTGCCAAAGGAACGCCAGCAGACAACAACTAAATTGTTGAAATGACAAATGCATATTAACCCTAGATTCCAAAGCAGAGGATCATACTACTTTTAATATCTTTCGTACTTGTGGATGCGTATTATGTTATTTACACTTTAATAGAGTGAATTTGTCATGAAATTCATTCTTAGCTTTTATGACAAGAATTAAATTTATTAGTATTACATGCTGTTCCTGCAGAAGGTGTGACATTTCGTAATGAATAGCACAATTTCTTGGTGCTTTACCAGTAGAAATACGAAAAACTGTTTTAGAAGATCTGAATGTTGTATTAAAATATGCTTTTAACTAAATAGAAGTTAATTAAAATTTTGGATATAATTTAAATTTAAGTTCAATTTAAATCAATTACTTTTTGTATTAGGTTACTTTCCCCCCCTTTCTGCAGTTTTCCTTTTACATATTATTGGGATATAATTGAAATAAATAAGCTGCATATATTTAAAAGGTACAGTTAGATCTGTTTTAACATACATATACACATATGAAATCATCATCACAATCAACATAATGCATATTACCATCTCCTCAAAAAATCTGCCCATGCCTTTAGTAATCTATCCTTCTACTCCTGGCCTTAGGCAACCACAGATCTACATTCCGAAACTATAGATTAGTTTAAATCATCTAGCACTTTATATAAATGAAATTATACATTGTTCCCAATTTTCTTTGGGGGAAGGGGTTAGTTTATTTCACCCAGCATGAGTTTGAGATTCACCAAGGTTGTTTCATAGATTAGTAATTCATCCCTTTTCATTGCTGAGTGGTATTCCATTGTATGGAAATACTATAATTTGTTGATCCATCCATTCACCTTTTAATGGATACTTGGGGGTTCCCCCCGTTTTGGGTTATTGCAAATAAACCTATAAGCTAGATATTTTGATGAATATATGTTTTTGTTTCTGTTGGGTAAATAGTTAGGAGTAGAATGGCTGGGACATAGGTAATTTTGTAAGACCTTACCAAACCACTTCTGAAGTGGTTATACCATTTTACAACCCTGGCAGTGTATGCCAGATCTAGTTGTTCTACCTCTTTGCCAACACTTTGTATAGTCAGCCTTTTATTTTTTAATTTATTTTGATTTATTATTTATATATAATGTCAAGTTGGCTAACATACAGTCTATGCCATGTGCTCTTGGTTTCGGGGGTAGATTCCCGTGACTCATCGCTTACGTACAACACCCAGCGCTCGTCGCAACAAGTACCCTCCTCAATGTCCATCACCCATTTCCCCCTCTCCCCCACCCCTCCCCATGAACTCTCAGTTTTTTCTCTGTATTTAAGAGTCTCTTATGGTTTGCCTCCCTCCCTCTCTGTTTTTAACAATGTTTTCCCATTCCCTTCCCCCAATGGTCTTCTGTTAAGTTTCTCAAATTCCACATATGAGTGAAAATATATGATATCTGTATTTCTCTGACTGACTTATTTCACTTAAATAAAATATGGTTTATATATACAATGGAATACTACTTGGCAATGAGAAAGAATGAAATCCTTCCATTTGCAGCAACGTGGGTAGAACTGGAGGGTATTAGAGTCAGCCTTTTAAATTTTTCTCAGTGTGATACAGACATGTCTCAGAGAGATTATAGGTTCAGTTCCAGACCACCACAATAAAGTGAATATTGCAATGAAGTGGGTCAAATGAATTTTTTGGTTTCTCAGTACATATAAAAGTTATACTTAAAAAAAATAAAATTTATGATTATACTGTAATCTATTAAGTGTGCAGTAGCATTAAGGCCAAAAAAGTACATATCTTAATTTTAAAATACTTTATTGCTAAAAAAATGCTACTGTCCTCTGAGCTTTCAGCAAGTCATTTTTTTGCTGGGGGGAGGGTTTTGCCCTGAGGTTGGTGGCTGCTGAAGGCAGGGGTGGCTGTGGCAACTTCTTAAAATAAGACAACAGTGAAGTTTGCCACATTATTGACTCTTCCTTTCACAAACACTTTCTCTGTAGCATGCAGTGGTTGGTGTTCGATAGCATTTGACCCACAGTAGAACTTCTCCCCAAATTGGACTTGATCCTCTCAAATACTGTGCTGCTTTATCAGCTGAGTGTATGTAGCATTCTCAGTCCTCTGTTGTCATTTCAACAGTCTTCACAGCATCTTCACAGGGGTAGATTCCAGATCCAGAAACCACTTTCTTTGCTCATCCGTAAGAAGCAACTCCTCATCCATTAAAGTTTGATCACAAGGTGGCAGCAATTCGGCCCCATCTTCAGGCTCCACTTCTAATTCCAATTCTCCCGCTATTTACACCCCAGCTGCAGTGACTTTCTCCACTCAAGGCTTGAACCCCTCAAAGTCATTCATGAGTATTGGAATCGACTTCTTCCTAACTGTTAATGTTGATATTTTGATCTCTTCCCATGAATCACAAATGTTCTTAACAGCATCTAGTGTGAACTCTTTCCAGAGAGTTATCTTTCCATTATTCAGTTTTCAATTTATTTTGCCCAAATCCGACAGAGAAGTCACTATCTATGACAGCCATAGCCTTACAAAAATGTACTTCTTAGTAAGAATTGAAAGTCAGAGTTACTCCTTGATCCATGGACTGCAGAATGGATGTTGTGTTAGCAGGCTTGAAAACAACATTAGTCTCGTTTTACATCTCCATCCGAGCTCTTGGTGACAAGGTGCTTTTGTAGTATTTCAGAAAGAATCTGAGCACTAGCTTTGAACAGTGGGCTTAAAACATCCAGTAAACCATGTTGGAAACAGAGGTGCTGATAAACAGGCTTTGTTGTTCCATTTATAGAGCACAGGCAGAGTACATTTTCCATAATTCTTAAGGGCGTTGGGATTTTCAGAACAGCCAGTGAACATTAGCTTCAGCTTTAAAGCCATCAATGACATTCACCCCTAACGAGGTGGACTGTCCTTTGGAGCTCTGGAGCCAGGCATTGACTTCTCTCTAGCTGTGAAAGCCTAGATGGCACCTTCTTCCAGTATAAGGCTGTTTGATTTACAGTGAAAATCCACTTGGTGTAGGCACCTTCATTAATGATCTATCTCAGCTGGGTCTTCTGGGTAACTTGCTGCAGCTTCTACATCAGCATCTGCTGCTTCACCCTGCACTTTTCTGTGACAGAGATGACTTGTTTCCTTAAACGTCAGGGACAACCTCTGCTGGCTTCACACTTTCCTTCTGCAGCTTCCTCCCCTCTCGCTGCCTTCATAGAATTGAAGGGAGTCGGGCTTGGGCTTACAGGACTGTTGTGGCTGGTTGGCTCTTCTCTCCAAGTCAGCAATAAGGCCGATTCACGTGCATTCACTGGAGTAGCACTTTTCATTTCCTTCAAGAATTTTTCTTTTGCATTCACAACTTGACTGTTTGGTGCAAGAGGCCTAGCTTTCAGCCTGTCTCAGCTTTCCATGTGCCTTCCTCCCTAGGCTTAATCGTGTCTAGCTTTTGACTGAAAGCGGGAGCCATACAGCCCTTCCTTGCACTTGAACACTTAGAGGCGATTGTAGAGTCATTCATTGGCCTAATTTCAACATTGTTGTGTCTCAGGGAATAGGGAGGCCCGAGGAGACGGGGAGAGATCAGGCAATGGGCAGTCACTGGAACAGCCAGAACACACACACCGTTTGTTGATTAAGCTCGCCATCTTATGTGGGCACAGTTCATGGCATTCCAGAACAACTGCAATAGTAACATCAAAGATCACTGGTTACAATAACAGATATAATAATGAAAAAGTTGGAAATATCATGAGAATTACCAAAATGTGACAGAGACACAAAGTGAGCAAATGTTGTTGGAAAAATGATGCTGATGCTTGACACAGGGTTGCCACAAACCTTCAGTTTGTTTAAAAGAAAAAAAAAATATATGTGAAGCAAAATAAAGCACAGTAAAATGAGGTATGCTTGTATGTGTGTAGTGCTATTTCATTGTACTTCAATTTGCATTTAATTGATAACTAATGATAGTGAGTGTCATTTTGTGGACCCAGTCATTTATGCACCTTTGGCAAAATGCCTATTCAAATAGTTTGCCATTTAAAAAAAAATGCATTGTCAGAGGGCCTCAGTCGGTTAAGCGTAAGTCTCTTAATTTCAGCTGAGGTCACAATCTCACAGTTCATGACATCGAGCCCCACGTTGGGCTCTGCACTGACAGCACAGAGGCTGCTTGCGATTCTCTCTCTCTCTCTGCCCCTCCCCTGCTTGTGTGCTCTCTCGAAATAAATAGACGTGTAAAAAATTGCATTGTCTCATTGAGTTTTGGGAATTCTTTATACATTCTGGATACATGTCCTTTTTATGATAAATAAGTTATACACATATTCCTTCCAGTCTGTGGGTTAACTTTTCATTTTCTACTGGTGTTTTACAAAGACCAAAAGTTTTTAATTTTGACAAAGTCTCACTTATCATGTTTTGTGCTTATGTTCTATCTAAAAATCTTTTATGTCTCAGGGTCACAAAGACACTCTGCTTTTTCTAGAAGTTTTATAATTTTACATTTTACACTTAGGTCTTGATCCATTTCAAGTTATATTTTACGTTGTTACTTAGCAGACTTGCCTTGTTCCTGATCTCAAGGGAAAACAACTCCCTTTTTCACCATTAAGTGTGATGTTTACTCATCAATGCCCTTTATTTATTTGAGGGCACTCCCTGTGAATCCTAGTTTGCAGATGCTTTTTGTCATGAATGGCCACTGAATTTTTTTCTGATGATTTTTCTAGATACATTGAAAGGATCATGTATTATCCTTCATTCTGTTAATATGGTGAATTCCATTGATTTCCAAATGTTCAGCCAACTTTTTATTCACGAGATAAACTCTACTTGGTTATGATCTCTTATCTTTTTAAAAAATATATTGCTGAATTTAACTTGCTAATAATTTTGTTGAGGACTTTTGCATCTAAACTTTTGATGGAGATTGGTCTGTAATGTTTTCTAATGTCTTTGATAGGTTGTGCAATTAGTTTGTACTAATATCATAAAATGAATTAAGCAGTGATTCCTCTTTGTGCAAAAATATGTTGATGTAAGATTTGTGTTATTTCATTCTTAAATGGTGGATAGACTTCATTAGCCATCTAGGCCTGGAATTTTCTTTGGGGGAAGGTTTTAAAAAATAAGTTTGATTTATTTGACAGGCTATTCAGATATTTTGCCTCCTCTTGTTTCAATTTTGATTCTTTATACTTTTCAAGAAATGTATCTATTTCATCTAAATTATCAAATATGTTGGCATAAAGTAATGCATAATATTCTCTAATCCTTTTTAGTGTCCATAGGATCTCTGATAATAACTCATTTTTCATTTTTTATATTGGTGATCTTTGTTTTTCTTTTTTTAAAAGAAAGATCTTTGTTTATTTATGTTGAGAAAGAGAGAGAAAACATGAGAGAAAGACTGATTCCCCCAGGCATCCCTGTTCTCTTTTTCTTGATCACTGTAATTAGGTTTTTAAATTTTGTTGTTTTTCTTTATTGTCTTTTTTTTTGTATTAATTTCTGTTATTATTCTCTTCTCCTTGGTTTGGGTGTACTGTGATGTTTTCTTTGTAGCAACATCTTAAAAGTTTATTTATTTATTTTGAGAGAGACCGCAGGAGTGGGGGCAGGGCAGAGAGAGAGGGAGAGACAGGATCCCAAGCAAGCTCTGTACTGTCAGTGCAGAGTCTGATGTGGGGCTAGAACTCATGAAAGTGAGATTCATGACCTGAGCTGAAACCAAGAGTCAGATGCTTTACCTACTGAGCCACCGAGGTGCCCCTCTTTCTAGCATATTTTAAGATGAACTTTCAGTCATAGAGTTTAGATCTTCTTTTCTAATATAAGCATTTAAAGGTATAAGTTTCCTGCTTTGCACCATGTTCCATCCTGTAACTGTAATAGGTTGTATATTCCTTGTTATGTCCTTCACAATATTTATTATTGCATCTTTGAATCTTTATTTAGAAGTGTGTTATTTAATTTTCAGATATTTGAGATTTTCCTAGATATCTTATTACTGGTTTTTAATTATGTTATGGCTAGAGAATTTACTCTTTTATGATTTGGGTTCTTTTAAATTTGTTGGGACTTTTTATTGGCCCAGCATATGATCTTCCTTTTGACAAATGCATCATGTACACCTGAAAAGAATGTGTATTCTGCATGTATTGGATGTAGTGTTACATAGGTATTAGTTAGGCTCCAAAGGTTGGTGGTAGTGTTTAGGTCACCTGTGTCTTACTGATATTTTGTCTAGTTCTAGCAGTTGTTGAGAGGCATTAAAATCTCTTATTCTGGTTGTGAAATTGCCCATTTCTTCATTTAACTCAGCCACTTTTTGCATCATGTATTTTAAAGTTTTGTTATTATGTGTGTACAAATTTATAATTCTCATAATTTTCTCTTTTATCATTATGAAGTGTTCTTCTTTATCTCTGGTAATACTCTTTTTCTTGGAATCTCTTTTATCTGGTATTAAAGTAGCCACTTCAGCTGCCTTATGCTTACTGTTTACATGGTATATGTACTGTCTTCCATCTGCTCACTTTCAACTTATCTGTGTCTTTGTAGTTAATGTGTCTTTCTTATAGACTTAATAGACAGCACGTACTAGGGTCTTTTTCACCCTTTCTATCTCTGCCTTTTGATTGGAGTATACAAACCAATTAACATTTCCCAAATTATGAAAATGATTAAATTTAAGCTACTATTTTATTGTTTTTCTGTTTATCCTTTGCCTTCTGCTTTTTATTTCTTTTCTACTGTTATTTATTATTATTATTATTATCATTATTAGAATGGTTTTTAACGTTCCATTTCAGTTTACCTATTTGCTCTCTGCTTATATGTCTTTCTATTACTTGTTACTGGTTGCTGTAGGGATTACAACATGCTTATACCTAATCATTCAGAGTTATCTTCATGCCATTTCACATAAAATATAGAAACCTTTCAATTATATAGTACTTTTTGTGGTAATTGACAAATATATCATGTTTGCATACATTGGAAACTCTACCAGATAATATTAAAACTTTTAAATCAGTTGTATATGTATATATAATATATACATATATAAATATATTTTAATATATATTTTAAGGAACTTAAGAGGAAAAAAGCAAACTTCTATTTCTATTCAACCATTCTTTCTGTTGCTCTTCATTCCTTGAAGATATAGATTTCCTTCTTAACATTTCCTTTTAGCCTAAAACCTTCCTTGAATATTCTTTTAGAACACATCTGATAAATTTTCTTGGTTTCTCTTCTAACAAGGTGTTTATTTTGCCTTTTTCTCCTGAAGGATATTTTGGGTGAAATTCTTTTCTTTCAGTACCTTAAGTGTAGATATTATTTCATTGAGTTCTTGTTTTTATGATTTATAATAATACAATAAATCTGGAATCAGTATTCCTCACATGTACTGTATTGGATTTTTCTAGATGCTTTCAAAATGTTTTTATGTATCTTTGGCTGTTAGTACTTTGGTTTTAGTGTCTAGGCATGATTTTTCTCTGAACTTATCCTATTTGAGATTTGTTGAAACTTTGGGAATTTGTAAACATTATGTCTTCACCGAATTTTAGCAGTTTTTGGTTATTATTTCTTCAAATACATTTTTTTTTTTGCCTCAATCTCTTTTTCATCTCCTTCTGGCATCCGGATTACACATACGTTATACAGGTCCCTGGGGCTCCATTTATCTCTTTTCAGTCTTTTTTTCTTTGTTGCTCAGATTTTATAATTTCTATTGACCTACTTCAAGTTCACTGGTTTTTTTCTCTGTCATCTCCATTCTGCTGCTGAGCCCACTTAGTGATTTGTTTCTGTTAGATATTGTATATTTCAGTTCCAAAATTTCCACTTGGTTCTTCTTTATAGTTTCCATTTCTCTAAGAATGCATATCTTCGTTCATTTCAGGTGTATTGTCCTTTACCTTATAAAACACAGTTGTAATAGTTGCCTTATTCTTTGCTTGATAGTCCTAGTTAACTTCTTGTTCATTCAGAGTTGCCATCTATCATTTTCCCCTTGAGAACTGGTCCTATTTTGTGTGTGTTTTTTGTATGTTGAATAATTTTAAGTTTTTTTAATCTTTATTTTTGAGAAGAGAGAGAGAGAGAGAGAGTGACTGGGGGAGGGGCAAAGAGAGAGAGACACAGAATCTGAGGCAGGCTCCAGGCTCTAAGCTGTCAGCACAGAGCCCGACGCAGGGCTTGAACTCACGAACTGCGAGATCATGACCTGAACCAAAGTCTGACACTTAACTGACTGAGCCACCCAGGCGCCCCTAATTGCATTCTGGATATTATGAATGCAATGTTGTATCAACTCTAGGTCCTGCTTACAATGGAACAGAAAATACAGGATTAACTTTAGAAACAAATGGGCTCCTGGGTGGCTCAGTCAAACATCTGACTCTTGATTTCAGCTCAGATCATGATCTCATGGTTCATGCGATCGACCCCCACATCGAACTCTGCACTAACAGCATGGAGCCTGCTTTGGATTCTCTCTCTCTCTCTCTCTCTCTCTCTCTGTCTCTGTCTCTCTCTCTCTCTGCCCCTCTCCTGCTCACATGCTCTCTCTCTCTCAAAATAAATAAATGTACAAAAACAAAAAAAGAAAAAACCTGAGGAGTTGCAGTGCGAATATGGCAAGCAGCCCATCCTTCCTGCTGATTACAACTAAAAACTCTGGCCCCAGGACAACTGTCTGAGCACTTTGAAAATGAGTAAAGCAAGCAGACTATATAGGGGAATCAACATTCTGGAGAATGTTTTTACTTTAGCAAGTAATCAACCACTTTATGTTTAGACTATAAGTTCTGTCTCATTGTGAGTTGTGGTTTAAATCTCAGTTCAGTTCTCTAAACCTCTTGCTACACTGGTTTGGGTCATCTCTGTCACATGTAGTTTGGGGGAGTCTGATACTTGTGTACAGAGTTCACATCTCAGCTCAGTTTTCTAATAAGCCTTTTCTATGTTGGTTTGGATGTGTTCTGTGCTACTGTTATTGAGGGGTTAGGCTGACACTTCTGTGTCCTAAACTCTGTTGTAAAATGTTACTATGTTAGCTGGAGTCCAAACTGCATGCGTATAGCTCAGGGTTTTTTCTTCAGCTAGTATTCCTTCCTACTCAGGATTAGAATATCTCCTCCAATCTTCCTGGATTACCTCCACACACTTCAGTTTTTAAGGACTTTTTTGTTTTTTCTTAATAAGGGCTCCTACACTGCAATTTAGTCACACATAACACCATGATGCTCTGTGATTGTTCCCACCCTCAGGGCAAAACAAAGAGGAAATAAAAGTTAAAACTCTGCCCCATGCCTGTTGATTTCCCGACACAACCTGCTTTATTTATTTTAAAAGTGCTCGGGGGGCGCCTGGGTGGCTCAGTCAGTTAAGCATCCAACTTCAGCTCGGCAGGGTTCAGGGGTTCGAGGCCCATGTCGCACTCTGTGCTGACAGCTCAGAGCCTGGAGCCTGCTTCGGATTTGGTGTCTCCCTCTCTCTCTCTGCCCCTGTCCCACTTGTAGGCTGTCTCTGTCTCTCAAAAATGAATAAACATTTTTAAATAATAATAAAAAATAAATAAAAGTGCTTGGATAGTTTGTCTTGGGTGCAGAGTTTTTAGTTGTAATCAGTAGGAAAGATGGGCTGTAGTCAGTCTTTCACGTGCCATATCGGCACTGCAACTCCTTAGGTTTGGTTCTCGTTTTAAAATTAGTCCTTGTGTTTTCTCCTCCATTATAATTTAGAAGCAAATAGGTAAAATTACTGAATGTTTGGGGGTTCAGTAGTATTCTAAGAAGGTGTTTATACTTTTGCAAAGGAGGAATAAATGGCACCTGGAGATCTTTGACTTCGTTCAGTTATTGATGGCATCCTCCCTATCTGCTGTGTGTAGAAGAGAGTAAAGTCATTTCAGGGTTTACCTTACAACCTAGTGGGCGTTAGACTTGCTTCAGTGAATATGATAATAAATATGATAATAAGCATATTATCTGCGAAAGAAACGAGTTTTTCCTCGAGGGCTAAGATAACTTTTTATTTAATTAACATATTAGAGCACCTTCAAGATCATGAATAGCACAGACACAGTGCAGTTTAATTTTGAATCGATCTTCAATATGTTTTTATATCGATGGAAATTCTGAATTAATGACACTTTATTGGCTAACTGGCTTTCTTGTAAGTTTTTAAGTCTGGTTTATGAAAAAGCACTTTTAATACATGATGATTTCTTTTTCAGTATGTTCCTCAGGATGGTTGATACAGACTTTTGTAAACTCTTTTTAATTAAATCACAGACACTACCAGAGCAAGAAGAAGCCAGGAGAGTGACGGTGTGGAATATATTTTCATTTCCAAGCATTTGTTTGAGACAGATGTACAAAATAACAAGTATGTGGAAGTTTTTTTTTGTGTGTGTGTAACCATTGTTTTTAAGCATGTGCCTATGTGTCCAATTTTAGGCAACTGAGCCATTTGAAATATATTTTCGGTTTTATAATATTTGAAACTGATAAGAAGGTGATAACACTCGTTACCAATCTTCACCTGTAATTTTTTAATAACCTAGAGCTGCTGTGTTTGTGGTGAGTTAAGTGTGTAGGAATTATTTTGAAAAATGAGGGAATGTTCCTAGTATGTTATTGTGACCTCAACTAATTGAATCTTAACATATGTGAATAGAATTTTATTTCAGAAAACTAACAGCTATGTCATAGATCCCTACGTCCACACTCTCCTCCACACACACTTCTCTCCCTCACTGACTCTTCAAAAAAAAAAAAAAAATTAAAATAATGTTAATCGCCTTGCTTGTACTAAATCCCCTGGCCAGCTTGGCTTCCTCCACCTCCCCAGGTCTTCCATTTGCTTAAGCATGGATAATGGAGGGTGTTGGGGAGCAATGTGTGTTTTAATGTAGGATTTGGGGATTTTATTGAAACATCAAAATGCTTTTTTCCACGTTTGGCACGGCGATTGTGTTTTTATAGCACATAATCAGCTGCCCTGGTTCCATTAGCCACCAACCAGTTCCCGCTGTAGTTCTAAAGCTGAGCTTGGTTATTCCGTAGCGCGTGGTGAAATTTCAGTAGTTTCTATTGTTTGGTTTATTCACTGTTTTATTGCATTGCATTAGTTCTGAAAAAGAGGTGATGGCAAACAGAGTACTGGTGGACTAAAGTACTTTTTTCTGTTTCAGTGTAATACAAGCAAGTGTTACTGATGTGAAAATGTAAAATAAAAGATTTTTTTAAATTGACATTCTGGAGTACTTGGCCCTATTTATTTTATTGAATACAGTAAAAGAAAATTACATGTTCAGCAAGAATATCGTTTATATATATGAATTATGTCTTTCCACTTATGTGTATAATTAATTCGCAAATGGCTCTGACACATGTCCGATTTCCTACAGGTTTATTGAATATGGGGAATATAAAAACAATTACTACGGCACAAGTATTGACTCAGTTCGTTCTGTCCTGGCGAAAAACAAAGTTTGTTTGTTGGACGTGCAGCCTCACGTAAGTGAACAACGAACTGTTTTTAATGTTTATCTTTGAGAGAGAGAGCATGAGAGAGGTGGGCGGGGCTGGTGCGGATTGAGAGGGAGAGAGACAGAATCTGAAGTAGGCTCCAGGCTCTGAGCTGTCAGCACAGAGCCTGATGCAGGGCTTGAACTCATGAACTGCGAGATCATGACCTGAGCTGAAGTCAGACGCTCAACCGACTGAGCCACCCAGGCACACCCCAAATATGCTGTATTCTTAAGTATCATGTATTATTATAAGTGTTTGTAATTTTTACCATGGACATTTTGGTTCTTGGCCCTCTTTCTTTGAGTTTGACTCTATACATATCCTAGAAGTGTAAGCCCCCCACGTAGAGCTGTGGGGCATCTCACAGGAATTATACTGAACGAGACCCTGCTCACAGCTGTCAGGGAGATCTTTGCCGGCATCCTGGGAACGCTTGTGAACACTTTGGACTGAGGGTGCCAGTGGATGAAGCCATTCAGTTCTTGTCGAACCACATATCCTCCAGCAGAGATCCAACCCGTAGCATCTTCCTTGTTACCCAGGGATCACAGATTCTCACTTCACTGATGGGTACACCTTAGGGTGCACAACCTCCAAGAGCCATAATGACCCAGAGAAGCCCTTGGCTTCTCTTCAGGAAGATGAGTCTGAAGTAAAAAGAGTCCCAAGAATCAGTAGGGTGATTGACTCCTTAACTTGGGCACCGGTGAGGAATAGGATGCTTCTGCTTATATAACCCCTCTCTGCCGGAGCCCTGGCTCTGGTTGTGTCCAAGTCCCTCAGTGTGGTTCCAGCAATATGTCCACAGAGCCTCACCAGCCGTACAGCCCATCTCTCCCCAACCCCACCCCACATAACCTGTCTGCCTAACTCCTCAGGGGAGTTTGTGATTTGTATTCACATTCTAGCGAGGCTCTGACTATGGCTCAAGAGTATCCCTTAACTCCCACCCCTTTACCAATCCCCCTTGACTGCAGATGAGTCCTCAGAAGCATAGTGTAAATAATATAAAATATTGACGGGGAAGTGTTGACAAGCTTCATGGAGAGCAGGAAGCTTGCCCTTTTAGGACACTCCGAAGGACAGAAGGACAAAAGGAGAACTCGTGTGAGATCAGGAGAAGGCTTACATGGGATGTTTGGAAGACTTTCATGTGCAGACAGCTTTTTAACTCAACGGCATCCTTTAAGTATTTGATTTAAAAACCAGTTTTATGATATTTTTAGCTGCTTCTGTTCAGTATTATGACATTTCAAAACATTTTAAAAGGCAAATTCTATGCTCCGACATCTTTTCAGGGGTATTCATTAATACTGATATTCATTAATTAATAATTTATTCAACATTCTATATTACTTATTAATATCATTAACATATTCATACATAATTTATTGATATTAATATTTATTGTCAACAACTAATTGAATAATATATTGAAAGAGCTACTGGCCTGAATTAGATAATTTTAAGGAATTTTCTCCTTTGAAAGAAACTTCAGTTTGACTGTAAAATTCACTCATGACATGAAGAAATGTAAGAAAACTGATTTTCTTCCTTGCAGACAGTGAAACACTTAAGGACCCTAGAATTTAAGCCCTACGTGATATTTATAAAGCCTCCATCAATAGAGCGTTTGAGGGAGACAAGGAAAAATGCAAAGATTATCTCAAGCAGAGATGACCAGGGTGCTGCAAAGCCCTTTACAGTAAGTACGATGATGCTTAGTAAGAAGACATAAGTGCTGCTCAAAATCGTACGTGCAGTAGCCACTGCCTTTGGAAGATTTAGTAGACAGTGTGATCCAAAAACCAATAAAAGATAGATTGTATCCAGGCACATATATTTTGAGTGATTGTACTGTAATGGCTTTTTTGTGCTTCTATGAATAGATCTTTATGTTATATTGAGCAAAACATCCCTGTAATGATAAGTTAGTGACTGACAATCCCGAATTTTGGGAAAGGTGGGAATTTTGACTCTGTCAGAGCAGTTTAGTTCCAAACAGATCAGAGAGAGAGTATTAGAAGCTATGACCTCTGAAGAACTTGTCGTTCAAGAGGGTCATTTTCATTTGTGGCTGAGATGAAAGAATGAACACAGAATAGCATTCAGTAAACCAGTTGTGGAAATGTTTGCATCCGTGTAAAGTGATGTAATTGCCTGGTTAACCTTTTTTTTTTTTTTTTTTTTTTTTAAACTTCCTTTTGTAGGAAGACGACTTTCAGGAAATGATTAAATCTGCACAGATAATGGAAAGTCAATATGGCCATCTTTTTGACAAAATTATAGTAAATGATGACCTCACTGTGGCATTCAATGAGCTAAAGACAACTTTTGACAAGTTAGAGACAGAAACCCACTGGGTTCCAGTGAGCTGGTTACATTCATAACTAAGGGAGGTCCCATGAGCATCTTTTCTGTAGAGTGCATGATGGAATCAGTTACCATTTTGGTGGTAGGGTTTTTTTTTTAATCTATATCACTGTTGTAGATGTGCAATCTTGGTTAAAACTGAATGCTGGTTTTGTTTGTATCTTTTTACAGCCTTATTTCAAACACAATATTTGAGTATAAGATCCAAAATCAAAATCCGCACAGTATCGTATTCTGAGCAGAGCTTTGAACCTTCTGATTGTCTTTAACATGCAGTTCTAGCTCCAAGATAAGGTTGGACGTTTTAGAAATAGCTAGAGAATATAGATATTGGAGTTCAGTGCTTCAGTTGGTCTCAGACGTGGGCCCTGCCATCAAGTTTGTGGGTTAGCAGTTATTAAGTTAGCAGCCTTGAACAGCTCCAAAGAAACAGGACATCTTTGCTCTTCTTTGGATGGGTCATTATAGATTTACCCAGGCTAACAGTAAGGCATCCCCTTATTATTTTAAAGTGCAACCTTTTTCTTACATATATACAATATATTCACAGTGGCCTTCATGCTATAGCTTGAGAAGGCCTTTTTATGACTACATATCAGTGACCCAAATGTTTAAGAAGGGAGGATGGACTTTTAGAAATGATTATATCCGTAACTAAAAGCCTTTCCTCATGGTATTAATCTTTATCAGGATGGTAATATCTTGGGGCAAGTAACGATCATATAGGACGTTTTTATTTGTCAATCCTCAAACAGGAGTTCTAGAGTCACCAAAGAGGTGATTCTAGCTGGCTTTGGATTTTCCCAATAAATTGTAAGAATGTGATACCTATTCTAAAAGTAGATGTTTTAACTGATACAGTTAAAAATGTGATCATTTTTCACCTGTGCAATTGATCATATATTTAAATTGCACTAAGACATATTTTAGAAAACTTTTGATGATGCCGAGGTAAGTTAACATTACATGAAAATAATTCTTAACACTGGCCAGATACCATCCTAATCTTGCCATTTTTCTAGACTTTTAAGACAGACTCTTGTATTGTAAATATTTAGATGGGCTCTCATTTTTCTTGGTTACTCCTGAACTTCAAACAATTCACGTAGCTCAAGACCGTAAAATGACCATAAGTTGTATAAGAGAACATGTCATGTCATTCTTGCCTGCAGTAAGACCCGGCCAATCAAAACTCACTGCATCTGTAACTTCCAAACAGAAAATATTTTGTTTGTTGATTTGTAAAGAGAGTTTAGATGTCATGTTCAAAGAAAAATAGAATGTAGTGAAATTTTATATATTTATGAAATATTTGAAAGGCATATTTTTCTAATTATCAAATGGAGCTATTCGTAAAGTAAATTGTATGTAAAGATGTCGTAACTTAAAATAGTTGTATTTAAGTCAGGGTCAACATTCCATGTAAATATTTGACCTTTGTTCATACACAGACTCACAAGCGTGTTCTATGTGCACGGCACATCTGACATAGCATTATCCACTCGATTTCCTTCAGACAGGTCAGATTTCACATTAGAAAAGAGACAAAAACTCTACTGCAATAGCCTTGATACACACACTAAAATAATCAGACTAAATGTTACTTGATCCAAATAGCGAGTTCTATGTTTATTAACTAAATAGCAAACAATTTAGTTTTTTAAGATAGTGGGGAAAAGGGTCCCCAGATCTGATGCTAAAGCCGTAAAGTTATATGGCTGCTCTAAGAAAATACAAGTCTTACGTAGAGTTTGGGTAGAATATATTCCTCTTTGAACACAGACTAAAATTTCCTATAAATCAAGACTTCCTGTACAAAGAGTAATGGGAAACATGTAATTATCCAGGCAGTGGTCTGAATAATTTAGGCAGTCCACATTCTTTACCGTGGAGGTAGAGGGTAAGTGTAATGTTGTGGAAACTGAGTGCTTTTTGCTGTCGGAAGCAATGGGGTGTTATTTAAAAATCTAACTGTCCAGACTGTTCTCCCTTTTCACACTAGAGCCGAGCAATGTTCTTTTAAAAATGATAAGGAATCTTTTATTAGATAGTCTATATGGTGTTGTAAGTGACATTTATATGGCCACGTGGATGCTTAGAGCTTAGGTTAAAACTGAGTTAGGCAGGGCCCCGGCCTTGTTGACAATTGTAGCAAAAGGCCCTGGACTCTGTGTCTGCACCCAGACCTCCAACGCCTACAGAGATGCGTCTGGGGTTCCTCATGCACTAGTTTTTGGAGCAGCCGGCTCCTAGCACAGAGTGTCAGCCACCAGTGGAGAAGAGGAATGTTCGTATTTTTAAGTCCATATGTTTAAAATCCAAGATCAAGAAGGAAATTCTGTACTCCCATGATTATCAAATCGGTTAAAAATAAAAAGGTGAAATTGAAATATTCCCCCTTGTTTTACTTCCTCATATAAATGTTCTTAATATATGTAAGGCTGACATTCCTGGTATTGTATAATGATTGAATGTATCTAAATTGTAATATAAAATCGACAAAACATGTAATCTTTGCAGATTTACAGAAACTGTTATTCAAAGCTTCTCGAAGATCTAGATTTTTATTATTTATTTTCGTCTTAACTAGTAAAGATTTATAAATGAATGTAATGGAAAACCTTTGATCTTAATAAAGTGTCTTCAAGTTACTTGTCTTCTTTCTGCACAGTTGTTTTTGCACTTGGGTATTTGGTACACTGTTTCCCATGGTAGAACAAATTCTCTTTTCTACTCTGATATCAAGGTTTTGTTTGAACTTGCCACGTCTGAAATTAAACTTCATATTTGTTTCAGTAAAATATTTATTGGCTTCAACAAGGCTGTTGAAGAGACGGAATTCACTAGTCTTGCTCCTACCCATACAGTGCAGCCATTTAAAGAGGTCGAGGGTGGGTGATCTGGGCCCATCTGTGATGGGAACATCCCTTCCCCCACCCCTCCCCATCAGGAATCCAAGCTTTATCCACATCCTGTTCCTGAACAGGTAGAGCAAAACTAAACCTTCTCATTTAGCTGTCCCTGAGGACAAACTGCCACCTGTTCATAGAGACAGGCTAATTAGTATTGTCCTTGCTTCAACAGCTGAACCAGCTAATCCCAGCTCTGGTTCCAACGAAAGACTGTACAGTGGAGCTGTCAGGAACATGGGCTCCAGAGCCAGAATCCTTGAGTTCAAATTCTGGTTTTGTCTATGACCAGCTTTGCAACCTTGAGACAGTCGTGTAACCTCTCTGGTCCTCATTTTCTGATCAGAAAAATGGAGATGATAATACTGCTCACCTCACGGGATTGTTGTGGGCTTGAAAGAGCTGATCCATGTAAAGTACTTGGAACAAAACTTGGGATAGAAGTATTCAGTAACTGTGAACTCCTGTTTTATAATGATTATTCTCACAGCACACAGTTTTAATTTAGCTCTGTAAATAATCACCCCATAGAAACAGTGCTCCATTAGCAAATTAGCCGGAAGTTTCCTCATAATTTCTATGACCGTTTTATTATTTAGAAAACAGCCATTACTTCCAAGTGATACATCAGGACCTAATCAAGTAATCCTCAGTAGGGTAGTGAACGAATGTTTATTTTTAGCCGCTGGTATGCAACGTAATTTATATCGATTTGAAAGAAATGTCCCTTAATTGTATTAATGCCCTTTCTTCTAACACACTTCCCTTCCAAATGTTTGCCCACTTACCCTTAAGCTCCTGGAGGGCAGGAAATATTTTTTCTAACAGCTGTCTTACACACAAGCCCAGGAACTGCCAAATTGTACTTACTAGTCATCAAACATCTGTATGATTTCCATTCACTATCTCATTTAGTCCTCACAGTTCCCTTAACATGAAAGATAATATCTTCATCTTTTACAACTGAGAAAAGTGAGGGGCAGGGCTTAAGTACCTTTTCCAAGGTGACAGGTGATAAGTCGTGGAATCAGGGTCAGGGTCCGCCTTCCTCCGACCATGCTATTTTCGCTGCCCTGTGCTGCCTGGTGTTGCTATAACTGGAGCCAGAAACATGAGCTGGAAACATGAGATTAGGTAATTTGGAGAGGGTTTATCCTTTTTACGCACACAGTTTATAATTTTCTCAAAACACTGCTGCTTTAATCAGAACTTGATGCATCTATGCCTGTGTGAACAGGCTAATCCACAAAAGGTGGCTATTACCAGAAATATACCTGTGTAGCATAATACGCAATTTTTGTTTAGTCTGCCTGAATCCCGGCCCTTAGTGATGAATCAGGACAATCTGCATATTGCAGAGATTAATCGGAGCAGGTCGTGCTACCCAATTCCAGGTAACATCTGTCGGAGAAGCTGTGAATAAGACTTGTTCCCCTGATTTAAACAACTGCATGAGGCAAAAGATCTTTTATGCCCCCATCCCCATCCTTTCTGTTTGAGATACTTCAGGTATTTTGTGATGCTTGTCAATTTGACAGCCATAATCCCAACCTTAAACCAAGGCACAATGGACCATAAAGGCCAATCGATGGAGGATGACCTTCGAAAAAAGAAAAGATCCTAAATCTGTAACATCATTGAACTGTTGAACTGATCCTGGGACCTCCTCATTCCACTAATTGCTAAATATTCAATAAAGGTTCTTCTCATGGACTGTTGGGAATATAAACTGGTACAGCCACTCTGGAATTTGGCATGGAGGTTCCTCAAAAAATTAAAAACAGAACTTCCATATGATCCAGCAATCCCATTTCTAGGTATTTATCTGAAAGAAATCACTGTCTCAAAGGGATATCTGCACTCCCACGTTCGTTGCAGACTTAGAATAGGCAAGACAAGGAAACAGGTCCATCAGCAGAGGAACAGATAGAGAATCGGGGAAGCACACACACCCAAATTACTCAGCTAGAAAAAAGACGGAAATTCTGCCTTTCCCAACAACATGGATGGACTTTGAGGGCCTTTCGCTAAGTGGAATAAGAGAAAGGCAAAAACTGTATGTTCTCATTAATATATGGAATCTAAAACAGGCAACCTCAGAAAGTAGATGGTAGTTACCAGGGGCTGGAGGGTAGGGAAATAGGGAGATGATGGTCAAGGCTACAAACTTCCAGTTATAAGATGAATAAACTCTGGGAATCAAGTGTAGTATACAACACAGCAACTGTAGTTAACGATGCTGTATTATGTACTTGAAACTTGCTAGGAGTACATTTTATCACCAAACACACAAAAGAAGGTAATTATATGAGGTGATGGAAGTGTTAGCCAACCTTATTGTGGTCTCACAATATATAAGTGTATTAAATTATCACATTGTACACCTTAAACTTATGCAATGCTATATGTCAACTGTATTTTAATAAAGCTGGTAAGAATAAGTGTTCTAATGGTTTAAGTCGCTATTGGGCTATTGGTGCTGAAAGCACTCCTAATGGTAAACAGCATCCATGAGTAACTCAGGTGACTCCCACTATTCACTTTCACTTACCAAAGGCTGTTTTTCTGCACAGCTGTCACATTCCCTGGAGTGACACGATTGAACTTGAAAGCACTCTGGAACCATAAAAATCATATCATCTCAATAAATGTAGAAAAGCATTTGACAATTCAACATTCAATTCATGTTAAAAAACTCTCAGTGATGTAGGTTTAGAGGGAACATACCTCAAAATGAATAAGGCCATACATATATGAAAAACCTACAGCCACATCATTGTCAATGGTGAAGAACTAAGTGCTTTTCCCCTTGGTTTAGGAATAACATAAGGATGTCCATTCTCAGTACTTTAAAAAAATATTTATTTTGAGAGAGCAGGGGAGGGGCAGAGACAGAGAGAAAGAATCCCAAGCAGGCTCTGAACTGTGAGATCATGACCTGAGCTGAAATTGGGAGTCAGATGCTTAATTGACTGAGCCACTCAGGTGCCCCCCACTCTCACCACTTTTATTCAACAAGTACTAGCTACAACAACAAGAAATAAAAGGCATCCAAATTGGTAAGGAAGATGTAAAACGGTCACTATTTGCAGATGACATAATACTATACATAGAACACCCTAAGCACCCCACCAAAAAACTATTAGAAATAATAAATGAATTCAATAAAGATGCGGGACACAAAATTAATACACAGAAATCACCTGTGTTTCTTAACACTAATAACAAAGTAGCAGAAAGAGATATTAAGAAAACAACTCCATTTGCAATTGCACCAAAAAGAAGAAAATACCTCGGTACAAACTTAACTAAGGAGTGAGTGACCTGTACTTGGAAAACCATAAAACACGGATGAAAGAGATTAAAGATGACACAAATGGAAAGAACTAATATATCCAAAGCAATCTACAGATTCAGTGCAATCCCTATCAAAATACCAACAGCACTTTTTACAGGATCAGAAACAAATGATTTTATAGAACAAACTGGAGAGCCCAGAAATATACTCACACTCATATGGCCAATTAATCTGCAACAAAGGAGGCAAGAATATCCAATGGGGAAAAGACAGTCTCTTCAACAAATGGTGCTGGGAAAATTGGACAGCCACATGCAAAAGAGTGAAACTGAACCACTTTCTTAAGCTATACACAAAAATAAAATTCAAACTGAATTAAAGACCTAAATGTGAGATATGAAATAATAAAACTCCTAAAAGAAAACATAGGTAGTAATTTGAAATCAGTTTTAACAACAATTTTCTAGATATGTCTCCTCAGGCAAGGGAAACAAAAGCAAAAATAAACTACTGGGACTATATAAAAATAAAAAGCTTTTACACCGTAAAGGAAACCATCAACAAAACAAAAAGGCAACCTATCAAATGGGAGAAGATATTTGCAAATGATATATCTGATAAGGGGTTAACATCCAAAATACATTAATAACTTAGACAACTAAACACCAAAAAAAAAAAAAAAATCACAAAAATCCAATAAAAAATGGGCAGAGGACTTGAATAGACATTTTTCCAAAGAAGACTTACAGATGGCTGACACATGAAAAGATGCTCATCATCACTAATCATCAGAGAAATAACAAATCAAAACCACAATGAGATATCAACTTACATCTGTAGGAATGGCCAGAATCAAAAAGATAAGAAACAACAAGTGTTGGTGAGGATGTGGGGGAAAAAAGGAACACTTATGCACAATTGGCGGGAATGTAAATTGGTGCAGCCATGGTGGAAAACAGTATGGAGATTCCTCAAAAAATTAAAAATAGAAACACCATATGATCCAGAAATTCCACTAAGGGGTAATTTACCAAATGCAAATGAAAACACTGGCTTGAAAATATATATATATATATATATATATATATATATATATATATATATATTTATATAGATGCATATATATAAACCCCTATGTTTACTGCATTATTTACAATAGCCAAGGTACAGAAGCAACTAAAGTGTCCATCAATACATGAATGGATAAAGGTGATGTGCTATACACACACACACACAACCGTAAAAATAAAGTGATACTTTGTCACTTTTGACAACACAGATGGACCTAGAGGGTATTATGCTAAGTGAAATAAGTCAGACAAAGACAAATACAATATGATTTCACTTATATGGAATCTAAAAAAAATGAATAAAATAAACAAAAAGGTGTAATAGACCATAAATACATAAAACAAACTGATGGTTGCCAGAGGGGAGGGTGTGGGAGATACCAGCTTCTAGTTGTGGAATGAATGGGTCGCAGGGATGAAAGGCACAGCACAAAGAATATAGTCAATGGTATTATAATAGTGTGTTCTGGGGGCACCTGGGTGGCTCAGTCCATTGAGTGTCTGACTCCAGCTCAGGTCATGCTCTCACGGTTCATGGATTTAAGCCCCACATCAGGATTCTCCTCCACTCTCTCTGCCCCTCTCCTGCTCACACTTTCTCTCTCTCTCTCAAAATAAGTAAATAAACTTTTTTTTTTTTTTTATCTGAAGAAAGTAATCTCTGGAAACTATAGAATGGGCCAAAGCAAGAGACTATATTTAAATTTTATTTTTCTTGGGTTCCACTCTTTTTCCTCCATAATATGGATGAAATTTTAACCTTAAAATTAAAGTTTGAAGAAAATTGTTCTAATGTTTTTGGATTTACAAATTTATCATGCTTGTGAGTCTACCATTTTAAACAAAATAATATCTTTTAACTTGATTAGGCAACAGTAATACCAAAGATTCTATCTGTTCAGTCTTTACTCTGCCCTAGGCATTCTAATTATTAGTATATAACACAGAAAAGATCTAAATAGGAATATATTTGAATAACTGTAGTTACAGAACAATATAATTACTGTAAGTGTTAAAGAGAAGATATAGAGCATAAGTAAAAGGACTGGCAACAATAAGCCAGGCAGATGCAAACAAAAAGAAAGCAAAGGAGACAATAATAATAATATCAACATTGAATTCCATGTTTATTACTTGGGACAGAACGTTCTCCTATAGTAATCAATGGTGCAAGCCACAAAAGGAAGAGCATTGAAGCCACAGGCAAACCCTTGAGAATTATAATCAACAAAACCACATTATTCGCTTATTTTTCAAACACTTCTCTTAAATTGTGAAGAAAAATAGTTGTAGAAGGTCTGATTTTCCTAATTTCTCAGGCTGGTCTCATAGCCACAGAAAGAATTCTTTGTCCTGCAAACTGAAATCACACCTTCTCTTCAAGAGCCCCACCGAGCATTTACGAAACCCAACCCCAAAGTAAGCCACAAGGAAAACCTCATTAAATTCCAAAATCCTTAAACAGTGTAAATGGCATTTTATCTCCATAGTCCAATGGAAATGAAAATGAATGACAAATAGAAACGAAAGGGAAAAAACCACCTAGAAAAATTTTGTAAATAAGTTTTAAGTATTCTAGCCATCGAGGAAATAAAAATGAAACTGCAGATTATTCAGAAAATAATGAAGCTATCAGTCTATGAAATATGACTAAAACTGAGCTCCAGGAAATTTGCCTTAAAAGCTTTTCTGAGGGAAGAAACAAATAAAAATAAACATCAGCTCAAGCCACTTAGGAACAGATGACATGAGTGGTGTTTTGGCTAGGTTGTAATGTACACTGAGTTCTCCATGAATGCACTACCACGTGAATCAAAGGAAGATGGAACTTGATTTTTTCAGAACACAGTATGAGTTTTTCACCATTCTGGAACCTCACGTCACTAATGGCAATACCACTTGTGACACCTGCGTCTCACTCATGTGGCATGTGCGGTGACTGCGTGCATCTGACTACTGCCATCTTTAGAGAAGGGCTGCTTGAGCGTGCACGTATCAAAAGGTATATTCTGTTCTCAAATGCTTCCCTTTCCTTTCTTCTTTACCTTACAGTGGAATTTCTTCTTAATTCTGCAGGTTACACTGTCTATGGATTTCATGTCAGGAGTGCAAAAGGGATAATACACAATTTGTCCTATAGAAAGGGATCGCTGAGTATGGTAGGGTTGATTATTGGATGCATAGCCATTCAAATCCCACCTCTTTTGCACCCTTTTCGTTTCACTGTGCATCCTGTGTTAATAGTATATTTTGATATGATCTATATATAACTGAGCATACACTAGAATCCTTGCGGATCCTGCTGCTATAAACAGGCTGCTGAAGAAGAAAATATCTTTCAAGTTAGGAATAGTTTCAGAAAACATCTAATAAGATCGAATAAAAAGACAGACATTACTGCAGACCTAAACATTAAATTAAAAAATCAAGCTAACAGATTTTCCTAGAACATAATTTTAAAAGGATAGGGATGCAAATTGAGGAAAAAAAAGTGTGGAGATGTGGAAAACAGATCCAAGACAGCCAGTATCTATCTACTTAGTAGGATCTCCCATTAGGAGAAAATTATATTAAGGATGATATAAATCCTTCTCTAAATTAAAGACAGGTTTTCAGATTTAAAGATCCAGATATTTATTTTGTAAATTTGTAAACCTTATCAACAGAGAAAGAATCCCATAATGAGAAAGAAAGAAAGAAAGAAAGAAAGAAAGAAAGAAAGAAAGAAAGAAAGAAAAAAAGAAAAGAGAGAGAAAGAAGGAGAAGAAGGAAAAGAGGTGGAGGGGGAAGAGGAGAAGGAGGAGAGGTAGGGAGGGAGCGAAAAGGAATCTGTTGGGCATCAAACATCTCACGCGCAACAGGGTATCCTATGGCAAAGGACACATTATGTAATGCGGGAAAAATGAGTATAAGCTGAAAATTCTATAACCCAGATTATCATTCAAGAGTGACAATAAAATGAACTCATTTAGACATACAAGAACTTAGACATATTTACCACCCCTATATTCTTCCAGGAAGAAAGACTGAAAGATGAACTCTAGCAGTTGAAAATGAATTTATGAAAAAGGCATGAATAAAACCAACAGTGATCAGTAAAAGAATGAGCACAATTTACAGACAATGCTAAATGATAAAGATTTGGGTTCAAATCACTGCTATCATACTTCTTATCTATGTTACCTCATTTCATTTACTTATCCTTCCTGGGCCTTCATTTCTTTATTTATAAGATGGAAGTAGTAATAATAGGATGGGTCCAAAAGAGTTTGTTGAGATGCTCTACATAAAGCCCTCTATGTGGTATTTGCATCTGGTAAATGTTCAATAAATATTAGCTATTATGGGCTTCAAATTGCTAAAACATTTTTTGGAGGGTAATTTTGCAGTTCTATCAAAATTGAAAATACACATGTCCTTAGACCAAACAGTTTCATTTGCACGTTCATATTTATACTGGAAGGTTAATTTATTAGAATTTAAGTAGAATTTATTATAGAAAAAAATATAACCAACCCTATTATCATCAGTAAGAGAATGATAAACGGGTAATATTCTTTTAATTATTATGCCACTATTTAAAAATATGAGGAGGTTTTTTGGTATTATCTTATTATAATGTACTTATTAAATAATGTGTATATATTGACCTGAAGAGTGCCACAAAATGCATATACATAAAATGATATGGAAAGGTCCAAACCTTCTAGTACAGGCAGTGCACCCGGGGAAGGTACAGGTACTGGAGAGTCTCACTTTCCAGTACATCCCTTTCTGGATTATTCAAATTATTTTTTTGTTTAGCCCGTTATACTTTTACAGTTCAGTTTTTAAAAGATGAATAAATGTCTCACAAATAGCACATCTCAATTTTGGTTACAATATATTCTAAAAGTGCTTTACTTGGTAACAAGTGCATCTGAAGCGGTAAGGCAGATTTCACCTGTGTGCCCTTCCTGGTGATGCGTGGTGTTAATCTGTGCCCAATTTTGGAATCCTGATCTATTATGAACGTCAGTGTTCACACATGTTCTCCCAGTTCCTTTCCCTTAACTCCTCCTATGCTGTCACCAAGACACCATTGCTTAGGTTTCCGTCCTTTTCCATCCTTCTCTTCTACAGGCTTTCCCTGACAATCTCACTCACTCTATGACTATACTTATCGGAACAAAGGATGAGCACTAACATTCACTGGGCACCTATTTTGTCCTAAGAATTTTTTAAAAAGTTTATTTATTTATTTTGAGAGAGAGAGAGAGAGAAAGAGAGCATGCACACACGAGTGGGAGGCGGGGCAGAGACAGAGGGAGACAGAGAATCCTAAGCAGGCTCCCAGGCTCTGTGCTGAGATGTGGGGCCTGATCTCACAAACTGTGAGATCATGACCTGAGCTAAAATCAACAGTTGGGACACTGAACTGCCTGAGCCACCCAGGTGCCCCTATTCTAGGAACTTTTAACAAGCCACCTCATTTACTGCCCACAACAGTCTGAACAAAAGCAGTATCCTTGTTTTACGAATAAGAGAGATGCACAGAGTCTAAGAAACTTGCCCAAGGTCATCCCCCAGTAATACTAGATACAGCATTTAAACTCCAAGATGCCTGGTTCCAAAACCATGTTTTACCATCTTTTAAACCATATCATCTTCTATACATTTAATCACACTCATTGTGATTTTTTGTTTATATGTTACAGGCATGATACCTTTTCACTCTCTGCCTTGGTTTCCTCCTCTGTAAAGTGTGGATAATCCTCGTTAGGATTGTTATGAATATCAATCCTGAGTTAATATTTGTGACAATGCTCAGAACTGTGCTTGGTACATTGTGAGTGCTACAGGTATTTGGTGGTGGTAGTTTTCCTTTTAAATTCTACCTGAATCAAATTTCCTTGATTAACCCTCATATATAAAAATGGTCACTAGCACCTGTCAGTTGTTTCAGAGATGTCTCTTCTTAACCCACTGCCAAGTATTTTAGCATCCTTTGCTGGACCTATTCCAATCCCCCCCGACCCCTGCAGTTGGCCCCTCTTCTGCAGTCTGGCCCTGCTGTGATTCATCCTCGATATTCCCAGCTTGGGTGATTTTTCTAAAACATAAATTTGATTAGGATATTCTCTTGCTTAAATCCTTGTGATGTCTTCCAACGCAATTTTAAAAATGGGCGAAAAATGTGAACACTTCACAAAAGAAAATCTATAAATAGCTAATAAGCACATAATAGATGCTTAACATCACTAGTCAACAGGGAAATGCAAATTGAAAGAAACCACAGTTTCTATACAGCCAGTTAGGCTGGCTAAAATGAAAAAGACTGACCATGCCATGTTATGGCATGGATGTAAAGCAACTGGAACATCGCTGAAGGGAAGGAAGAATGGTAAGCCACTTTAGGAAACAATTTTGAAGTTTCTTAAGTGTACTTTTATCATTCCACTTCTTGATATTCACCAAAGGGAAATAAAATCATATGTTCATATAAACACTTATACACAAATGTCCACATCAGGATTATTTGTAATAGCCCCACACTGGAAACAGCCTACATGTCTATCAATGGGCAGAAGGATAAACTAATTCTAATATATCCATACAAGGGAACAGAACTCCAGAATAAAAAAAAAAGTACACTAATGAAACATGTAACAATATGGAAGAATCTTAAAACCGTTATGCTGAATGAACAAAGCTAAACAAGAAAAGAGAACATCATGTATGGTTCCATTTTTTGAAAGTTCCAAATAATTTATAATGACAGCAGATCAGTGGTTGCCAGAGTTTGGGGAAGGAAGAGAGGTACTATGAAAGGTATGAGGAAACTTTTGGGACCAATGGATATATTCATTATTTTTAATTAGGATAATAATTTCACAGGTAGTACATTTGTCAAAGCGGATTACATTACACTTTAAATGTTAATTTAATATTTTTACCTCAATAAAGCTGTAAAAAGTGAGACAAATTCTGAAAGAATAAAAAACCACACACACTCATAAAGACTGTGTCAGGCATCTGTCTTCAACACAACACAACACAAAACAACCCAATCCTAGTATACAGAGTATTTTGTGATTGGCTGGATTTTGACCTTCATTTCCATCCTCGGAGCTCTCTGGCACCCCACACATATCTCTGGAACACTGGTCAGATACATTGTATTTATCTGCCCTTAGGTTTGTCTGCCCCTGTATCCCAATCTCTGTAGGATGAATGCAGAAAAGGTTTGGCCACAGTGGGCGCCTCTCCCCCACCGCAAAGCCTGGTAGCTCAAGAATTTGTGGAAAGGTAGGAGAAACGGTGAAAACTTATTTGACTGGACAACGGAAGACCCCTTGGTAGTCTCTGGAAGTGCTATCCTGGGTAGTGGGTGTTTTAGACTTACAGACAGGTTCTTCAGGAAGAAGGAAAATTAACCTTGGAACTTTCCACATGGAGATCTTCAGGTGGTAGAAATACCCAAGGTGGTTATCCAGCAGACTGCCATTCCTGCCGTGAGGTAGAAATACCAACTGTAACGAAAACGTGGGACCAGCTCCTCTCAAGCAATAGACAATAAAAATCAAGCCCTCCTTTTTGGGCACATTTTATATAACCCATCATGAGTTAGAGAATATTCTTTAGAACTTTCACATAGCTGAGATGAACAAAATATTTTTATAAAGTAGACTTCTTTCATCCTCATAGTCCCTAAAGATCAGTTCCTCTTCATAACTTATGTCTTTTTCACCAAGAGCTTTAATATTCCTAAAAAAAAAAAAAAATACTATGGGGGCTTAGCCCTTGTAAGGCTGGCAGGAGACATTCTTATATGCAAAATATTACTTAGTTGAGATTTTATTCTGTTAAACTCTTTACCTCACGTACCTAAATTTGAACTCACCTTCCTACCAAAATCCCTCTGCTTTCTGTATTCTCAGCCATAGTTAATGGCTCCACAGTCCCTCCAATATGTCCAGTTAGACTCTCCCAGTCTACGCTAACCCCTCCTTACTCTTCACTGTCGTAGGCAGAATTAAGAGATGACCCCCAGAACCTCCACCCTTTGGTGTACAAACACCTTTCCTCAGTTTTTCAATCAAACACTAATGTAGGTGCTGCTGTAAAAGCATGTGGCGTTTGTAACCAAGATTCCAAATCAGTTGATTTTAAGTAAAGTAGATTATTCTGGCCTAATCAGGCATGGCCTTAAAAGGGACTAAACTTTTCCTGAAAAAAAGAAAAGAAAGAAAAAAAAGAAGGAAAGAAAGAAAAAAGATTTGAAGTGTGAGAAGGATCTGACACTAAGGAGATTCTCTGTTTCTGGCTCTGAAGATGGAGGGGACCACACGTCAATGAACGCAGGTGACTTCTAGGAGCTGAAAGTAGCCCCTGGCTGACAGAAGAAAGCTAGGATTGCAATGGCAGCCCTACAATCGTGAGGGACTGAATTTTTTCAACAACCACACGAACTTGTAAATGGACCCTGAAGAAATGAGCAGTAAGCACCGCCGTTACCTTGACTTTGGCCTTATGGGACCCTGAGCAGAGAACTCAGCCACACCACGCCTGGGCTTCTGACCTACAGAAATGTGAGCTAAAAATGATCATTGTTCAAAACTGCTAACTCTGTGGCAGAGTGTTATGCAGAAATAGAAAACTAGGATGTTCACCCCCTACATACATTCTGCCACTGAATCCTATCAAATCTCTTAGCTTCATTCTAACATCTCTCTCCCTTTTTATTTTATCACGGTAACAACACTCAATATAAGGTCTATCTTCTTAACAGATCTGTAGGTGTACAATATAGTAGCATCCTCTAGAGGCACGATATTGTACAACAGATATCTAAACTTATTTACCATATAAAACTGGAGTTTTCAAATTTTAATTCTAGTGTAATTAACGTACAGTGTTAGTTTCAGGAGTATGATATAGTGATTCAGCACTTCTATACATTACTCTGTGCTCACCACAGAAAGTGTACTCTTAATCCCCTTCACCTATTTCTCCCACCAATCCCCCACCCCCACATCTCCTCGTATAACCATCTCTTTGTTTTCTATAGTTCAGAGTCTTTTTGTTTGTTTTGTTTCTTAAATTACACGTGTAAGTGAAATCATATGGTATTTGTCTTTCTCTATCTTATTTCACTTAGCATTATACTCTCTACAACCATCCACGTTGTTGCAACTAGGAAGATGTCATTCTTTTTTTATAACTGAGTAATATTCCATTGTATACCACGTTTTCCTTATCTATTCATCTGTCAATGGACACAGGCTGCTTCCATAATTTAGCTATTGTAAATAATGCTGCAATAAACACAGGGGTGCATGTATCTTTTCAAATTAGTGTTTTCCTATTCTTTGGATAAATACCCAGTAGTGGAATTACTGGGTCATATGGTAATTCTATTTTTACTTTTTTGAGGAACCTCTATACAGTTTTCCAGAGTGGTTGCACCAGTTTAAATTCCCACCAATAGTGCAAGAGCGTTCCTTTTTCTCTACATCCTCACCAGCATTTGTTTCTTGTGTTTGATTTCGGCCATTCTGACAGGTGTGAGGTGATAACTCATTGTGGTTTTGATTTTTCATTTCCCTGATGTTGAGAGATGTTGAGCATCTTTTCATGTGTCTGTTGACCATCTGGATGTCTTTTTTGGAGAAATGTCTGTTCATGTCTTCTGCCCATTTTTTAGTTGGGTTATTTGGGGTTTTTTGGTGTTAAGTTGTATAAATTACGTATTTTGGATACTAACTCTTTACTGAATATGTCATTTGCAAATATCTTCTCCTATTCAGTAGGCTTTTTGTTTTGCTGATTGTTTCCTTCACTTTGCAGAAGCTTTTTATTTTGATGTAGTCCCAATAGTTTACTTTTGCTTTTGTTTTCCTTGCATTAGGAGATATCCAGAAAAATGTTGCTGCAGATGATATCAGAAATTATTGCCTGTGCTCTCTTCTAGGATTTTGAGGGTTTCAGGTCACACATTTAAGACTTTAATCCATTTTGAATTTATTTATGGTGTAAGAAAGTGGTCCAGTTTCATTCTTCTGCATGTTACTGTCCAGTTTTCCCAACACCATTTGTTGAAGAGACTGTCTTTCCCATTGCAGATTCTTTCCTACTTTGTCAAAGGTTAATTGACCATATAATCATGCGTTTATCTGGGATCTGTATACTGTTCTATTGATGTTTATGTCGATTTTCTTATGCCAGTACCATAGTGGTTTTTACTGTTTGTTTTTGTGTGTGGGTGGTGGTGGTTTCTTTTAATAACCGGAATGTATTGTTCTTTGATATGCTTGTTGAACATGTTCTGAGCCCAGCACACTCTTTTTGTCCATTATATATTCCAGAGAATTGGCATCACCATTTGAGTTGCTTCCTTCTGTTATAATTATACCCACTGTTATGCACAAAGTTCAGTACAGGGTCTATAATTTGAGGGGGGACAGTCTCAGTTTGAGTCCCTGTTGATCTGAGGTGAAGGTGTGTTGACTTGTCACGAGCAGGCAGCAGTGCACACTGACTTGAGCAGGAGGGCAGCTGGACTGTGGTTTTGGGAAGGCCAATGGCACCATGTGTGATGGGTAAGTGGCTAGTTTTGCTCCTGGTTTAGTGGTCAGGAATTCCTTTAACTTTTGTTTGTCTGGGAAACTCTGTCTCTCCTTCTATTCTGAATGATGGCCTTGATGGATAGGGTATTCTTACCTGCAGATTTTTTCCTTTCAGTACTTTGTATATATCCTGCCCCACTCCCTTCTGGCCTGTAAAGTTTCTGCTGAAAAATCCACTGACAGATTTATGGCATTTCCCTGGTATGTAACTGCTTTCCTTTTCTCTTGCTGCTTTTAAAATTCTCTTTATCACTATTTTTTGCTATTTCATTTACTGTGTGTCTTGGTGTGGATCTCTCTGGGTTGATTTTGTTGGGGGTTTTCTGTGTTTCCTAGATCTGGATTTCTGTTTCCTTCTCCAGATTCAGAAAATTTTCAGCTATTATTTCTTCAAATAAATTTTCTGCTCCCTTTTCTCTCGTTTCTCATTCTGGGATTCCTATAATGTGACTATTATTATGCTTGATGGTGTTTATTCTCATTTTGCATATTTTTCCCTCTCACCTGCTCAGCTTGATTATTTTCCATTACTCTGTCCTCCAGGTCACTGATCCATTCTTTGGCTTTCTCTTATACTATTTATTTCAGGTAGTCTATTTTTTTAATGTTTATTTTTGAGAGAGAAAGAGAGAGTGTGCAAGGGGCGGGGGAGGGGGAGAGACAGAGGGAGACAGAGGATCCAAAGCTGGCTCCGTGCTGACAGCAGAGAGCCAATATGGGGCTTGAACCCATGAACCATCGAGATCATGACCTGAGCCAAAGCCAGAAGCTTAACCAACTGAGTCACCAAGGCACCCCGAAGGTAGTCTATATTTAATTTCATTTATTTTTTTTAAAATTTTTTTTTCAATGTTTTTATTTATTTTTGGGACAGAGAGAGACAGAGCATGAACGGGGGAGGGGCAGAGAGAGAGGGAGACACAGAATCGGAAACAGGCTCCAGGCTCTGAGCCATCAGCCCAGAGCCTGACGCGGGGCTCGAACCCACGGACCGTGAGATCGTGACCTGGCTGAAGTCGGACGCTTAACCGACTGCGCCACCCAGGCGCCCCGAATTTCATTTATTGAGTTTATCATCTCAGATTGGTTCTTTTTTGTCTTCTCTTTTTTGAGGGTCTCTTCTGAGGTCCTCCATTCTTTTCTCAAGTCTAGTGAGTATCTTTATGGCCATTACTTTAAATTCTTTTCCAGACATATTACTTACCTCCATTTTGCTTAGGTCTCTTGCTATGATTTTGTTCTATTCTTTCATGTGGGACATATTCTTCTGTCTCCTCATTTTATCTATTGCTATGTCTGTTTCTACGTGTTAGGAAAGTTAGCTACATCTCCTGTTCTTGAAAGTAGTGGATTTGTGAAGAATAGGTCCTGTAGTTCCCCACAGTGCAATGTCTCCTTTTCACTAGAAAATGGCACTTCAGGGGTACCTCCTATGTGTGTTACTATTGTGGGCTGACCTGTGTTTACCTTCAGTCCAGTCATGTGTAATGGTTCTCTTTGTCTGCTGTGGGCTGGGTCTGGTCCCTGTGTTAGTGGGCCATTCTGGGGCTACCTTGGGCTTTAGTTGGGTCAGACCAGGTATTTGCTAGAGATGAAGTAGTGCCAAACTACAGGGCACTTTCCCTATGCTGTCCCCTGAGACGGGTGGTGGGCAGGGCCTGCAGTCAGACCAGCTGTCTGCCCCAGCCCACTGTTGGGGCCACAGTCAGTATGGTGTATGTGGTTATCTCCCCCTCTCCCTGGGGCAGGACTCACTTTGGAGTGGTGCTGGCCCTTGTATGGGCTACTTGCACAGTGCCAGGCTTATGGTACTGCTTTGATGGGATCTGGCCAAGAGCGTTTGGGAAGGGGTGGAGCCACAACACGCATTGGGGCTAGAGAGGCAGGGTTAGCAACGTTTGTGGGCTGGTAGTCCCCTGTGGGAGGGGCCCTGCAGCACCAGGACTGAAGCAGTTCAGTCTGGAGGGGTGGATCCACAAAAGCGCAATGTGGGAGCTGGGGTGAGGGGATGGCAGGCTACAGTGCACGCAAGTTAGGTGGCAAGTCTTGGCACTGGTTCCCAGAAGTAGCTGGGTATCTAGGCTGGGGGGTAGAGGAGGAAAGTGGCATTTGCCAGCTCCTTTGTTCCTGGAGGAGTCCCCCACCAATCTCTGTCCCTCCTGGACACACTCTGAGATGAGTAAACCACTCTCTCCTCTAGCCCTAAGCATTTTTCAAACTACTGGTTCTACCCTCTATCTCCTGTCTCTTTAAGGGCAAGGACCCAGTTTCTTCTTACCCTCCCAGCTCCCTGAAAACTGAGCTGATGATTTTTAAAATTCCAGGTTTTAAGTTCTACTGGTTGTAAGAACTCACAAGATTCAGCCCCTCTGGTTTTCAAAGCCAAATGTTATTGGGATTTCTCTTCCCCGCATGGTCTCCCCTGATGTGAGAGTAATGTTTCTATGCCCATGGCTCCCTCCTTCCCATGGAATGCCCCACAAGTCCATTTAGTGCTCAACTGCATCTCCACCATTCCTACCCTCTTCCATGTGGCTTCTTGTCTGTGTTGAGCTGTGGAGAGTTTGTTCTGCAAGTCTCCAGGTCATCTTCCAGGCTTTTTCACCAATGTGGGTATTACTAGGTGTACCCATGAGACAAAATGAGCCCGGGGTCCTCCTACTCCACCATCTTTGCAATAGTCTCTGTGCCAATACCATACTGTTTTGGTTACTACAGCTTTGTAGTATATTTTGAAATCTGGGATTGTGATACCTTCAGTGTTGTTCTTTTTCAAGATTGCTTTGGCTATTCAGGGTCTTTTGTGGTTCTAAACAAATTTTAGGATTATTTGTTCCAGTTCTGTGAAAAATGCTGTTGGCATTTTGATAGGGATTGCATCAAATCTGTAGATTGCTTTGGGTAGTATGGACATCTAAGAAATATTTGTTCTTCAAATATTGAGCATGGGATATCTTTCCATTTGTTCATATCATCTTCAATTTCTTTCATCAGTGTCTTACAGTTTTCAGAGTATAGGTCTTTCACCTGCTTGGTTAAGTTTATTCCTAGGTATTTTTATTGTTTTTGGTGCAATTATAAATGGGATTGTTTTCTTAATTTCTCTTTCTGCTACTTTATTATTAGTGTATAGAAATGAAATGGATTTCTATATACTGATTTTTTATTTTGTGACCTTACTTAATTCATTTATCAGTTCCAGAAGTTTTCAGTGGAGTGTTTAGGGTTTTCTATATATAGTACCATGTCATCTGCAAATAGCAAAAGTTTTACTTCTTCCTTACCAGTTTAGATGCCTTTTCTTTCTTTTTCTTGTCTGATTGCTGTGGCTAGGACTTAATTTTCTTATCTGATTGCTAGGGCTATGTTGAATAAAAGTGGTGAGAGTGGACATCCTTATCTTGTTCCTGATCTTAAGGAAAAAGCTCTCAGCTTTTCACCATTAAGTATGATGTCATCTGTGGGTTTTTCATATATGGACTTTATTGTGTTGAGGTATGTTGCCTCTAAGCCTACTTTGTTGAGTATTTTTATCACGAGTGAATTTTGCACTTTGCCAAGTGCTTTTTCTGCATCTATTGAAGTGATCATATGTTTTTTATCCTTTCTCTCGTTGATGTAATATATCACACTGGTTGATGTGCAAATATTGAATCACCCTTGTATCCCAGAAATAAATCTCACTTGATTGTGGTGAATGATTTTTTTTTGCTGTATTGTTTGATTTGGTTTGCTAGTATTTTGTTGAGGATTCTTGCACCTATGTTCATCAGAGATACAGGCCTGTAGCTCTTTTTTTTGTAGTGTCTTTATCTGGTATCGGTATAAGGGTGATTCTAGCCTCCAGGAATGAATTTGGAAGTTCTCCTTCCTCTTCTACTTTTTGGAATAAAAACAGAAATTTTATACCCACTAATTAGTATCTCCCCATTTTCATTTCTCCCAGTCACCATTCTATTCTTTGCCTCAATGAGTTTGACTATTTTAGATGCTTCAAAGAAGTGGAATTGTACAGTATTTATCCTTCTATGACTGGCTTATTTCACCTAGCATAATGTCCTCAAAGTTTGTCCATGTTGTCACATATTCCAGGATTTCCTTCTTTTTTAAGGCTGAATAATATTCCATTACAAGCATGTACCACATTTAAAAAAATTTCTTTAACGTTTATTTACTTTTGAAGGAGAGAGAGACAGAGCGTGAGCAGGAGACAGAGAAGGGCAGAGAGGGAGACACAGAATCTGAAGCAGACTCCAGGCTCCAAGCTGTCAGCACAGAGCCCGATGTGGGACTTGAACTCACAAACTGTGAGATCATGACATGAGATTGTAAGGGTTAAATTTTAGTGTAGGGCTAATGGCATAGCTTGAAAAATAACAGCTTTGTTCTGACGCTGAAGGTCAAGAGATAACAGCCTTGCTTTACTCTTGTAAATTACGCTTCATACTCTTGTAAATCAGGCTTTACCAACTAAGGAAACAGAAGTTCAAAGAAAAGAGCATGAGAGGCAAGGTCAAGGAGATCCACTGGTTGCAACTTAGTGGCAGAAAGTCTAAAATAATCACCTCATCCAGCAACTGTTTCTAACTCATCTGGGAATTCTCTGTTCTGTTCCCAGGTGATGATAAAATGATGTGATGGGCCATAAAAACGCTGTACCCTGGCTGCTCGGGGCTGCACTCTTATTAAGAGTGTTGGTCCCGATCGGTCGGCCTTGCCTCTCATTGTAATAAACTTTGTTGTGACTGTCACTGGTGCCCGTAGCATTCTGTTTCAGGAGTTGTGTAGATGCAACAAGCTGAAGTCAGACACTTAACTGACTGAGCCACCCAGCGCCCCAGTATGTACCACATTTTAAAAAATTCTTTCTTCCATTGATGGAAATTTAGGTTGTTTCCACATCTTGGCTACTGTAAATAATGCTTCAATTAGCATGGGTGTGGAGTCATCTCTTCAAGATTCTGATTCCAGTTCCTTTGGGTAAATATCCAGAAGTAGAATTGCTAAGTCCTATGGTAGTTCCATTTTTAATTTTATGAGGAACCTCTCTCTATATTCCAACGGCACCATTTTGCTTCCTCACCAACAATGATGTGCAAGGGTTCCAATTTCTCCACATTCTCCACATCCACACTTGTTTCTTTTGGTTTGGTTTTGTAACAGCCATACTAACATGTGAGGTGGTATCACATTGTGGTTTTGATTTGCATTTCCCTGATGGCAAATGACATTAAGCATCTTTTCACACACCTGTTGGTCATTTGCATGACCTTGTAAAAATTCCTATTCAAGTCCTTAGCCCATTTTTTAAATCAGGTTGTTTTTAGCTATGGAGTTGTAGGAACTTTTTTATATATTTTAGAAATCTGTACCTTAACAGATAAACGTTATACAAGTATTTTCTCCCATTCCATAGACTGCCTTTTCACTCCATTAACTGTGTCTTTTGCTGTGCTTCTGATGTCATATCCAAGAAATCACTGCCAAGACCAATGTCATGAAGATTTTCCTCTATGCTGTATTCTAGGAGTTTTATATTTTTAGGTCTTTTCATATATGGCCTTTATATATATACCAACAAACTGGATAACATAGAAAAAATGGGTAAGTTCCTAGAAAGATACAACCTATAAAGACTGACTCATGAAGACATATAAAATCTGAACAGACTTATATAACTAGCAAGGAGATTGAATCAGTAAACAAAACCTCCCAACAAAAAAAGCCCAGGACCAGATGGTTTCACTGGCCAATTCTACCGAACATTTAAAGAGGAACTAATGCTCCCTCTAACAAAAAATAAAAAGAAAAGAAAAGAAAAGAATAATTAATGCCAATACTTCTCAAACTATTCCAAAAACTGAATCAGAGGGAACATTGCCAAATTTATTTTATGAGGCCAGCATTAACCTAATACCAAAGACAGAAAAGGACACTATAAGAAAATTATAGACCAATATCCCTAATGAACACAAAAAATCCTGAACAAACCAAATTTAACAGCATAGTAAGAGGAATTATATACCATGAGCAAATGGGATTTATCCCAGCTTACAACAATGGCTCAGCATATGAAAATCAATGAATATAACACAACCACATTAACAGAATGAAGGATAAAAAAAAAATCACACCATCATCTCAACAGATGCAAAAAAGCATCTGATTAAATCCAACACCCTCTCATGATAAAAATTCTTAACAAACTAGGAAAACAGAGAAGAACGTTGCCATTGTTCAGAAGCTCATGACCTTCTTCCTCCACTATCATAATGGCCTTAATGGTCTCTTTTCCATGAGCAGCTTGAGCATCTTCCTTCTCTGTTCATCTTTAATGCCATCACTATTAATTTTATCTTCTAGCTCCTCACTCCTCTCTTACCATTTATGCCCTACCTCTGCACCTTTGTCTGCTTATATCATGAACAATTTCCCATTTCTGAAGCAGAGAAAAGCTCACAAGGATAGAAAAAAATAAGGATAGGGAGTATCCATAGTATGCATATTTCATTTATGGAAGAAACATTTGAGTGCCTACTCTATATCCAGCCTATGCTCAGGAGGAGGATTAGTGAACTGAACAGGACACATTCCCTGACTTCAAGGTCCTCACATTGTACAGGAAAGAAGAGGCTCACAAATTGTGAACTCTGAGACCAAGGATAAGAGCAATAATAGAGATATACATGTGGAAGCTCAAGAGGGGATCTAACCTGTTGCAAAGAAGGAGACCAGATATAAAAGAGCAGAGGAATTGGAGGGTAGAACACTAAAAACTACTGCAAAAGAGGAAATTTGAAGTGAATCTCAGTGGTTAAATAGGAGAAAAACAGGCAAAGGGGGTAGAGAGTGATGGGAGAAAGCTGAGTGTTTCAGTAGAGACAAGAGAAAATCAAACAGGAGATGCACACAACATGGGATAATACAGGCATTTAGGATTACCAAAGCATGGAGCTAAAGTCAAGGAATAGTAAAAAATAAGATGGGAGAGGCAAGAGCTAGGAATAGGAGGGTCCTGGTGTGTAAATGGACCAGAGCTTCCAAAATTTGTATGTCTGTATCACTGAGGTACATGTGGGAAAACATCTAGGCACCAGCTGGATAATATGGTTGGGTAAAATTACCAGTATAATCACTGATTCTGATTACCAATGAGAATTAGCATTGTCACAAACACCTTAGGTGAGCCTGATGCAGATATTACGTGGTTGACAATTTGAGAAATGATGCTATTGGCAATGAGAAGGCAATAAAAGAATCTGATCATGAGAGGAGGCAGTATAATTTTGCTTGGCCATGTTTCCATATTAGGCCTTCTGGAGGCCTATAAGAAGCTTTAATTTGAAGAGGAAAAGAAAGACCTAATACATGGGGAAGTGACAAACATCTTAAATATGGTTTAAATACAGAGAGGTGATAGAGATGGAGAGAACTCTTTGGTAGGCAAGATCCGCAGGATGTGTGATTGACTAGAAGTTAGAGGTCAAGCAGGGGGAAGAGATGAGTTCTGTTTTTGTTTTTTTTTTTTTTAATATATTATTCCTATATAACTTTTTTTAATTTTATTTTTTATTTTTTTTAAATTTACATCCAAATTAGCATATAGTGCAACAATGATTTCAGGAGTAGATTCCTTAGTGCTCCTTACCCATTTAGCCTATCCCCCCTCCCAAACCCCCTCCAGTAACCCTCAGTTTGTTCTCCATATTTATGAGTTTCCTCTGTTTTGTCCCCCTCCCTGTCTTTATATTATTTTTATTTCCCTTCCCTTATGTTCATCTGTTTTGTCTCTTAAAGTCCTCATATGAGGGAAGTCATATGATTTTTGTCTTTCTCTGACTAATTTCACTTAGCATAATACCCTCCAGTTCCATCCACGTAGTTGCAAATGGCAAGATTTCATTCTTTTTGATTGCTGAATAATGCTCCATTGTATATATATACCACATCTTCTTTATCCATTCATCCCTCGATGGACATTTGGGCTCTTTCCATACTCTGGCTATTGTTGATAGTGCTGCTATAAACATGAGGGTACATGTGAAACAGCACACCTGTATCCCTTGGATAAATGCCTAGTAGTGTAATTTCTGGGTCATAGGGTAGTTCTATTTTTAGTTTTTTGAGGAACCTCCATACTATTTTCCAGAATGGCTGCACCAGCTTGCATTCCCACCAACAATGCAAAAAAGACGGTCTTTCTCCACATCCTTGCCAACATCTGTTGTTGCCTGAGTTGTTAATGTTAGCCATTCTGACAGGTGTCAGGTGGTATCTCAATGTGGTTTTGATTTGTATTTCCCTGATGATGAGTGATGTGGAGCATTTTTTCATGTGTCGGTTGGCCATCTGGATAGACATCCACTTTGGAGAAGTGTCTATTCATGTTTTTTGCCCATTTCTTCATTGGATTATTAGTTTTTTGGGTGTTGAGTTTGAGAAGTTCTTTATAGATTTTGGATACTAACCCTTTATCTGATATGTCATTTGCAAATTTCTTCTATTCTGTCGGTTGCCTTTTAGTTTTGCTGATTGTTTCCTTCACTGTGCAGAATATTTTTATTTTGATGAGGTCCCAATAGTTCATTTTTTGCTTTTGTTTTCCTTGCCTCCAGAGATGTGTTAAGTAAGAAGTTGCTGCAGCCAAGATCAAACAGGTTTTTGCCTGCTTTCTCCCCAAGGATTTTGATGGCTTCCTGTCTTACATTGAGGTCTTTCATCCATTTTGAGTTTATTTTTGTGCATGGTGTATGAAAGTGGTCAAGGTTCATTCTTCTGCATGTCGCTGTCCAGTTTTCCCAGCACCATTTGCTGAAGAGACTGTCTTTATTCCATTGGATATTCTTTCCTGCTTTGTCAAAGATGAGTTGCCCATACGTTTGTGGGTCCATTTCTGGGTTCTCTATTCTGTTCCATTGATCTGAGTGTCTGTTCTTGTGCCAGTACCATACTGTCTTGATGATTACACCTTTGTAGTATAGCTTGAAGTCTGCGAGTGTGATGCCTCCTGCTTTGGTTTACTTTTTCAAGGTTGCTTTGGCTATTCGGGGTCTTTTCTGGTTCCATACAAATTTTAGGATTATTTGTTCTAGCTCTGTGAAGAATGCTGGTGTTATTTTGATAGTGATTGCATTGAATATGTAGGTAGCTTTGGGTAGTATCAACATTTTAACAATATTTGTTCTTCCTATCCAGGAGCACGGAATCTTTTTTTGTGTCTTCTTCAATTTCTTTCATAAGCTTTTCTATAGTTTTCAAAAGAGATTTTTCACCTCTTTGGTTAAATTTATTCCTAGGTATTTTATGGTTTTTTGTGCAACTGTAAATGGGATTGATTCCTTGATTTCTCTTTCTGTTGCTTCATTGTTGGTGTACAGGAATGCAACCGGTTTCTGTGCATTGATTTTATATCCTGCCACTTTGCTGAATTCATGAATCCATTCTAGCAGTTTTTTGGTTGAATCTTTTGGGTTTTCCATATAGAGTATTGTGTCATCTGCAAAGAGTGAAAGTTTGACTTCCTCCTGGCCGATTTGGATGCCTTTTATTTCTTTGTGTTGTCTGATTGCAGAGGCTAAGACTTCCAATACTATGTTGAATAACGGTGGCGAGAGTGGACATCCCTGTCTTGTTCCTGACCTTAGGGGGAAAGCTTTCTGTTTTTCCCCCATTGAGGAGGATATTAGCATTGGATTGTTCATATATGGCTTTTATGATCTTGAGGTATGCTCCTTCTATCCCTATTTTCTTGAGGATGTTTATCAAGAAAGGATGCTATATTTGTCAAATGCTTTCTCTGCATCTATTGAGAAGATCACATGGTTCTTGTCTTTTCTTTTATTGATGTGATGAATCACGTTAATTGTTTTGTGGATATTGAACCAGCCCTGCATCCCAGGTATAAATCCCACTTGGTCGTGGTGAATAATTTTTTTAGTGTATTGTTGGATCCAGTTGGCTAATATCTTGTTGAGGATTTTTGCATCCATGTTCATCAGGGAAAGTGGTCTATAGTTGTCCTTTTTAGTGGGGTCTCTGTCTGGTTTTGGAATCAAGGTAAGGCTGGCTTCATAGAAAGAGTTTGGAAGTTTTCCTTCCATTTCTATTTTTTGGAACACCTTCAAGAGAATAGGTGTTAACTCTTCCTTAAATGTTTGGCAGAATTCCCCTGGAAAGCCATCTGGCCCTGGACTCTTGTTTTTTGGCAGATTTTTGATTACTAATTTGATTTCCTTACTGGTTATTGGTCTGTTCAAATTTTCTATTTCTTCCTGTTTCAGTGTTGGTAGTGTATATGTTTCTAGGAATTTGTCCATTTCTTCCAGATTGCCCATTTTATTGGCATATAATTGCTCATAATATTCTCTTATTATTGTTTTTATTTCTGCTGTGTTGGTTGTGATCTCTCCTCTTTCATTCTTGATTTTATTTATTTGGGTCCTTTCCTTTTTCTTTTTGATCAAGCTGGCTAGTGGTTTATCAATTTTGTTAATTCTTTCAAAGCACCAGCTTCTGGTTTCATTGATCTGTTCTGGTCTGTTTGTTTTTTTTTGTTTTTTGTTTTTGGTTTTGATAGCATTAATTTCTGCTCTAATCTTTATTATTTCCTGTCTTCTGCTGGTTTTGGGTTTTATTTGCTGTTCTTTTTCCTGCTTTTTAAAGCGTAAGGTTAGGTTGTATATCTGAGATCTTTCTTCCTTCTTTAGGAAGGCCTGGATTGCTATATACTTTCTTCTTATGACCGCCTTTGCTGTGTCTCAGAGGTTTTGGGTTGTAGTGTTATCATTTTCATTGGCTTCAGTATACCTTTTAATTTCCTCTTTAACTTCTTGGTTAGCCCATTCTTTCTTTAGTAGGATGTTCTTCAGTCTCCAAGTATTTGCTACCTTTCCAAATTTTTTCTTGTGGTTGATTCCGAGTTTCATAGCATTGTGGTCTGAAAATATGCATGGTATGATCTCGATCTTTTTGTACTTGCTGAGGGCTGATTTGTGTCCCAGTATGTGGTCTATTCTGGAGAACGTTCCATGTGCACTGGAGAAGAATGTATATTCTGCTGCTTTAGGATGAAATGTTCTGAATATATCTGTTAAGTCCATCTGGTCAAGTGTGTCATTCAAAACCATTGTTCCTTGTTGATTTTTTTGATTAGATGATCTGTCCATTGCTGTAAGTGGGGTGTTGAAGTCTCCTACTCTTATGGTATTACTATTGATGAGTTGCTTTATGTTTGTGATTGATTTATATATTTGGGTTCTACCACATTTGGCACAAAAATGTTTATAATTGCTAGGTCTTCTTGGTGGACAGACCCCTCGATTATGATATAATGCCCTTCTGCACCTCTTGATACAGTCTTTATTTTAAAGTTTAGATTGTGTGATATAAGTATGGCTACGCTGGCTTTCTTTTGTTGACCATTAGCATGATAGATGGTTCTCTGTCCCCTTATTTTCAATCTGATGTTGTCTTTAGGTCTGAAGTGGGTCTCTTGTAAACAGCATATAGATGGATCTTGTTTTCTTATCCACTCTATTACCCTATGTCTTTTGATTGGAGCATTGAGTCCATTGACGTTTAGAGTGAGTACTGAAAGATATGTATTTATTGCCATTATGATGCTTGTAGAGTTGGGAGTTTCTGGTGGTGTTCTCTGGTCCTTTCTAATCTTTGTTGCTTTTGGTGTGTGTGTGTGTGTGTGTGTGTGTGTGTGTGTGTGTGTATAATTTTTTTCCATCTTTTCTCCCCTCAGAGAGTCCCCTTAAAATTTCATGCAGGGCTGGTTTAGTGGTCACAAACTCATTTTTGTTTGGAAACCTTTTTATCTCTCCTCTTATTTTGAATGACAGCCTTGCTGGATAAAGAATTCTTGGCTGCATATTTTTCTGATTCAGCACATTGAATATATCCTGCCACTCCTTTCTGGCCTACCAAGTTTATGCAGATGTCTGCTGCAAACCTGATCTGTCTTCCCTTGTAGGTTAGGGGCTTTTTTTTCCCCTTGCTGCTTTCATGATTCTCTCCTTACCTGTGTATTTTGTGAATTTGACTATGATATGCCTTGTTGATGGTTGGTTTTTGTTGAATCTAATGGGGGTCTTCTGTGCTTCCTGGATTTTGATGTCTGTGTCTTTCCCCAGGTTAGGAAAGTTTCCCGCTATGATTTGCTCACATAACCCGTCTACCCCTATTTCTCTCTCTTCCTCTTCTGGGACCTCTATGATTCTGATGTTGTTCCTTTTTAATGATTCACTGATTTCTCTAAGTCTTAAATCGTGCTCTTTTGCCTTAATCTCCCTCTTTTTTTCTGCTTTGTTATTCTCTATAAGTTTGTCCTCTACATCACTGATTCTCTGTTTTGCCTCATACATCCTTGCCACCGCTGCATCCATCTGTGATTGCAGCTCAGTTATAACATTTTTAATTTCATTCTATTTTTTACTTCTTTCATCTCTGCAAAAAGGGATTCTAATCTACTTTTGACTCCAGCTAATATTCTTATTATCGTGACTTGAAATTCTGGTTCAGACATCTTGCTTGCATCTGTGTTGGTTAAATTCCTGGCTGTCGTTTCTTTGTGCTCTTTCTTTTGGGGTGAACTCCTTCATTTTGTCTTTTTGAAGGGAGAAAAGGAATTAATGAGGTAGAAAAATTAAAAGAAAAATAAAATTAAAAAAATAAAATTAAAAAAATATTAAAATTAAAAAATTAAACTTACACACATATACACACAAATTAAATAAATGATGCTAGATCCTAGCTGTGTTTTGGTCTGGGTGTTGAAAGTGGTTTGACAGATTATAGAAAAAAGGGGGGAGAAAAAAGAGGAAATCGTTTGAGAATTTGAAAAAGTGAATACACTATAGTAGACTAAAATATGATGGAAGTAAAATAGAATATGAAAAAACTTACATAAAAGCAAAAAATATAGTAAAAAATTAAAGAAAAATACTTTTAATAGAAATTGAAAGTAAAAATGAAGGTTTTCTCTTTCTTCATTCAAGAAAAAGAAAAGAAGCGAAAAAGGGAAAAAAGAAAAAAAAAGAAATCGTTTGAAAATTTGAAAAGGTGAATACACTGAAGTAAACTAAAATAAAATGATGGAAGTAAAATAGAATTTGAAAAAAATTACACAAAATTAAAAAATATAGTAATAAGAATTAAAAAAATATTTTTAATAAAAATTGAAAATAAAACGAATTTTTTCTCTTTCTGCTGAATTCTGTGGTTCAGGTCGTGCAGATTGTTGTGTTAATCCTCCGCTTTTCTAGGTGTGTAGGATGGTTTAGTGTTGGTCTGGCTGTATTTCATGGACGTGAGACACACAAAAGATTCCATGCTGTTCCGCCATCTTGGCTCCTCCAAGACGAGTTCTTACATGAGTGATTTGGTTGGTAGTGGTGTTGCCCATTGAAGTAGAAAATACAAAATGAAGACATGATGGGGTTGGGGGTTATTATTAGGTCAGTTGGGGACATGTTGAATGTAAGAAGACTATAGAACATCAATATGATATCCAATAGGTAGTTGGATGTATGTGTCTGAAGCCTAGGGAAAGATCTGGGATAGGTAACCAGATTCTGGAATCCATGGAACATTGGTGCTTGTTGAGACAGGAGAATGCCTAAGATCATCCATGGAGATAAAGAGGAGAGGAACAATGTACTAAGGACAGAATTCCAGGTTACACCAAATTTTACTAGACACACAGAGGAGAAGCTGGAAGTGTGAAAAGAATTAGAAGAGAGTGATATCATAGAAGCCAAGGAAGTAAAGAATATCAGGAAGAAAAGAATGACCAATGATGTCAAATACAACAGAGAACTCAAGAAAGCTCAGGACAATGTCCACTGGACTCAGCATGGGGTGGCCATTGGTAATCCTAATGAAAACATTTTCAGGTAAGTGGTGAAGTGAGAAGTCAAATTGAAGCACACTGGGAGGTGAGGCAATGAAAATAGTAAATCTATATTACTTACTTGCAATGTTTGAATGAGAATTGTGGTCAAGAGGCTGGACCATACCACAAGAAAGCTCAGTGTCAAGAGAGAGATTTTTTAGGATGAGAGATTTAGGCATATTGACTGATGGCAATAAGGATTTAGGGATGGAGAGGCAGAGGCTCTAGAAGGGAAAAGGAGTGACCTAAGGAGCAAGGTCCTGGGAAATGTGGGAAGGTAGAGGATCAAGGACACAGAGGGTGAAGGAGCCTTCCAGAGAAGTCACCTCCTGATCTCAGAGTGGAAGAAGAGAAAGGCCATGCTGATAATAGTGTCCAAATGACCTTAATTTTCTTCATAATTCAGGAGGCAAGGTTCTCTACTAAGAGGGAGTTCTCATCAGTTTAGTGGCTTTTAAAAAAATGCTTATCTCCACTGACTGGCACAGAATATCATTTGCATATTGTATCCCTTAGAATTCCTTCAGTCTTAAGTGTCAAGGTACCTGGGCCAAACTGGCTTCAGTAAAAAGGTAATCCACTTTTGTATCTGGATAGCTCACAGCAGAACTGGCTTGAAGTCATGCTTGATGTCTGGACTCCAGCAACATTATCAGGACCTGTTTCTCTCTGCCTTGAGGCACAGGGCTTGGCCCAGCTTGCTGGGCTTTCTTCCATGTGTTGGCTTCATTCTCAGACAGGTTCTCCATTTGGGATTATAAGCCAGCTGTACAGGAAACTGACTCCAAGACAGCTGGAAGAACAGGAGTCTTCTGGGAGCTTCTGATAAATTCCTGACATTTACTCTAATTGGACAAGCATAGGTCCTGTTTTCTGCCCTTGATCTGGGGTGCCTGAGATTAGTAAAGGGAGTGGTTCCCCGCGGTAGTAGCATCAGAATTACCTGGAGAGCCTTTTAGAACACATTTCTGGGCCCTGTGTCAGAATGTCTGATTCAGAAAGTCTAGGGGGAGGGTCTGGGACTTTGCATTTCTACCATGTGCCCAGGTGAGGTTGATGTTGCCAGTGCTGGGACCGCACTTTGATCTACATATAGGCAATTGGGGTACAGCTATCCAAGAAGGGGAAAGTCCTGCTACCCCCATTCTCTGTTCTCCAGAGCCTGTCTCTGATTATATATTTGGCTTGTCCTGTAAAATGAAGCTAGGGAAACATTGCTTCTTCGGCATAGAATGGAAGACCTGCTTAGACAGTTAGAAATTAGACAGTAAGAAATGCCAAAGCCTTACAAAGCAGAGTGGCAAGGACTCAAATGACATGATAATACCTTTCTTCACAGTTGGAGGTTTTGAAGAATTCTTCCAGGCTGCTTGCCTGCAGCACAATGAAGGAAAGATTTTTTTGGTTATACTCCTGATGTGTGGGTTTCTGCTCTTTAAGTCAAGTGAAAAAGTTGGTGTAGATCATGAATTCTGACACTTGTACAAATGATATCCTCTATTCTTGTCATCTGGTATACCACCCAACCATATATTTGCAACAAGTTAATTTAACAGTCTAAAATAAAATATACTGCTTGGGGAATGACTTCCAAAAGTTTATTTCTTATGTGTATTTTCAAGCCCTCTCACACACACACACACACACACACACACACACACACGCACATACACACACACACACACACACAACCCGCAGGTGAAATAATACAAATTTAATTCCTGATTTCTTACTCATATTTGAATAGATTTTTTGTCATCCTAATTTCTAATCTCTAATCTCCAAGTTAAGAGAAGCTAAGATCATCTCTAAGTGGGGTCATCTTTAGTGGGTGATGAATGGACTATACACCAGCCGTCTAGTACAATGGTGGCTAGAATCCCTTCTGTAGGGACAATGTCATTTTCTAACTAAGGTGTGGTTCTCCAGTCAGACACACACTATGAGCAGCAAGATCTTGGTGGGAGGAGACAGCTGGGTGCTCAGAGATAACCATTCCGTGCACAAGTCCTATTAGATCTAATTTGACTATTAGATCTAGTAATAAGGACAAATCTGGGCATAGAATCTGTGGTTTGATTTTTATTATTGTAACTGTAGAAATCCAGCACCTTGTGGACACCTGGGAGATTTATTTGCCCCACATTCTTAAATAAAAAGCAAAGTGCCTGGAACTTTGTAGTTCCTAGTCAGTTCTCTGACTGGCTCCTTCTGCCTTTCACCTGAGGTCCTGGCCCCTTCAGTACTCTTGCTAATTTGTTACTTACACACTGGCCAAAAATCTGTGGTTTCTTTTCCATGTTAGTCACTGCCACTGAATAGATGTTGGTAACATTTTATTTTAAAGAGCAAGGTCTGGATTCTTTCTATTGGGCTCTTTATAATGTACCCCCAGCAGGTCTTTAGTTCCAAATAACCATCACTTCTTTCTTCTGTATCTTGCCCAATTAGGGTCTGCTAAACAGACAGTCCTATATAATATGGCACATAATACAAGCATGTAATCTATATGTGGAGAGTTGGAAAAGGTTTCTTAAAAGGACGATAAGCTAAGACAAGACCTGAAGACAATCAAGAGACTTAACCAGAGGAGAGGGATGGCTGCTTAAAGGTTCAGGAGTAAGAAGAGTGAAGAAGCATAGCATGACTAGATCATAGATTTTGAGGGTTGAGGCTCAAGATGAAAGTGAAGACATAAGTAAGAGACATATCATGCTGGGCTTCATAAACTCTGCTAATGATTTTAATACCTTAAAATCAATGGGGGAAAATAATGCTAGCAAGAGATGGTGGTGGCCCAAACTAGGGTGGTAGCCATGGGAATAGAGCAAAGTGGATTGATCCTAAAAGAATTCTGGAGTGAGAATCATCAGATCGTGGTGTTATTGGGTGTAGGTGGTAAGAGAGAGGGTAGCTACTAGCAAACGTGTCTGGGGGACCTGAATTCAAGTTTTAATATGTTAAGTCTGAGGCATCTGTGTAGGGACCAGGCACCAGTTGCATATATTGATCTGAAGCTCTGGAGAAAGAACCAGGCTGGAATTATAGATCTGGGAGGCATCACCTTGCAAGCGGGAATCCAAAGTATGGAGAGTGATCCAGAAAGTATGTAGAATGACAAGAAAGGTAAGCTGGGGATGGAATTTTGAGAGTTGCATTTAAGGGACAGACAGAAGAGAAGGAATCTCAAAAGAGACCCAAGGAGATAGCAGCAATAATAGGAGAATCAGGAGGGTACAATATCATTCAAGCCTCTGAAGGGAACACTTAAAGGAAGAAGTGGCCAGCAGTACCAAATGCTGGCGAAAGGTCAAGTCAGATTAGGTTGTGAAACCGTCCATTGCATCTGGGAGCAAGAAGCTTGTTGGTGACCTTGAGTAATTTTAATGAGGTACTGGGCATGAATGTAAGGTTGCAGAGGGTTAAGAAGTGAGTACAAGGTGAGCCAGTAGAAGATGTAAGTATAAAATCTCTTAAGAATTATAAACATCTCCTAAAGTTAAGTTTTGAATTAGAGGAGAAAGACAGAAAGGTAACTAGCAGGGAAAGCAGGGACAAAGGAAAGGTTTATCTTAAGAAAAGAAAGTAGCATTAAAAATTTTTTGTTGAAGGTATAGGAGACAAAAGGGAGATATCCAATAGAGACTCTGATAAGATGAAAGATGATGGAATCATTCATTCTTGTAGAAGACTTCTCTGATAAGAGATAGTTGAGCAAATCTATGAAGAGGGTGAGAAAGTGAACCATGTGGACACTGAGGGCAAAGTGCACAAAACAAAGAAAACATCACGTGTAAAGGCCCTGAGGTAGGAGCATTTTTCATTGCTAAAAGAACAGCAAGAAGACCAGCAAGCTGAAGTACTGTGAGCAAGGAGAAGAGTGGTAGGAGCTGAGATCAGAGAGGCGGTGATAAGTATGTTTTAGAAGGCCTCTCAGACCATGGCTTTGGATTTGCTCTGAGTGAGATGAGAGGCCACTGGAAAGTTGCACAGAGAAGTGCTGAGTTTGTAAAGACGTCTCTTCTATGATGATAGAATGAGGATGGAGAGTTTCTAAATTAGAGAAACGAGGTTGCAGTTCATTCCCACTCAACTTCTGAGCTGGGAAGGGAGGTCAACTACTGAGACTTGTGAAGTATGAGAGATGGAATAGAGTGAACGGTGTCAAAATAACACTGAAGTGAAGATTTCTCAAGCGGTAGAGGTAAGGCCCTCCAAAAATCCACCATGAGACAATGGCAAACATAGAATTAACTTCTTTAGAACTTTTCATATTCTGTTAATTCAAATAAACAAAGTTTATTTATTTTCAATAACTTGAGTGTTTATTAAAGGAAAACACCTGACTGCAGGTAAAAACAGCAAGCTTTGGGATTTACCCTATTCCGATCACCCCCACCCCAGCTCCACAGTAACTTTGGAACAATTAATAGCCGTGCAATCCCAGTGAAAACCAGCAACCCAGCAGCCACAGGAAGCTCACAGGAAGGGAGTAGAGCTCTCCTGAAGCCCAGTTCTCAGACAACTGTCACTCTGACCTGCCTGAAAGCTCCTGGATAAGCTCTCTTCTTGGGCCTTGTCTTTATTTAACAACTGCCCTATCACACTGAGTAGGGTATTCATAGAAAACAATTAATGGCAATTATTTAACACAGCAACTGCCTAAAGCAACAATACCATTTGGGTCTAAGAGGCTACCAAAAAATTCAAAAGGAAAAATTGGGAAATGGGATGTTCATAGGGGACTTTGAAAAGCTCTGACATTGCTGGACTTCTAGAAAGACATGTTCATGTGCACAGTTGTGCACATACTCAGGAAAGACCTGAGGTAACCTAGCCTCTCACCTCTGTCTGACCTTGAGGCTCTACACAAGCAGGAAGCGAAGGGAAAGGCATAGTTAAAACCTGAATGCTATAGCATTGATAATTTATCCCAACACATACACCCCGTCAGAAAAGGATAGAGACTTACCAGTTCAAGATATTTAAGGAAATCACTGTATAATCATTAGCTGAACATTAAGATAAAAAACAGAGATTTTATTTGCTATATGCAAGAAAAAATAGATTTTTACAGAATTGGTTGAGGACAGTCACTAAATAAATAAGTAGCAACAACAATGAACAGCAACAACAATACTTGGGGAGGGGGTAGACAATCTGATTTCCAGAGTTTCTATATTTTGTTATTTTAAATGTTCAGTTTTCAACAACAAAATATTGTAATATAAAAATAAGCCCCTCCCTCCCGCACACATGCAAAAAGCAAGCAGTATAAACTCTCTGACAAAGTCCATAAATTGGATTTACCAGACAAAAATTTTAAACTATCATAAATATATTCAAAGAACTAAAGGAAAGTACATCTAAAGAACTAAAGTATAAGAACAGTATTTCACCAAATAGAGAATACCACTAAAGAGACAGAAATTATAAAATTATAAAAAAAGAACAAAATAGAAATTTATAGAGTACCAAAAAATACAATAGGTGAAGTGAAAAATTCATGAGAAGATGTCAATAGCAGACTTGAGCTGACAGAAGGAATCAGCAAACTGGAAGGTCGGTTGAGATTGTACAATCTGAGGAACGGATAGAAAAAAGAAAAATAAACAGAGCTTTAGAGTCCTGTAAAATACCATCAGGCATTCAAACGTGTGTAGAAAGTGGGGGGCTCAGAAGGAATAGAAAAAGGGAAAGCAGTGGAAAAAAATAATCAAAAGTTCCAAATCTGATGAAGAACATCCAAGTTCAATAAACTCTAAGTGGGATTAACTCAGAGATCTACATCTAGACATATCATAGTCAAACCATAAAAAGGCAAAGAGAAGATCCTGATCATATAGAAAAGTAGGAAGATTCTGAACTCACTTCCTCCTTCCCCTCCCCCACACACCAAGGCTTCAGCTATATACGGAGCAACTCTCTCTGAGAACCTGAAGACTAGCAGAATGCTCTTCCACAGCTAAAGACATAAAGAAAAAGACACATCGTGAAGGGTAAGAGGGGCAGAGACTGGTCTGGTTGGGATCTCATCATGGAAACCCACAAGTGGGATTTTTCAAGCCCCACAATGAACACCACCTGCCCTGGGGACCTTCACTGAGAAGACCAGCCCCAGAATGTTTGGCTTTGAAAATCAGTGGGGCTAACTCTGGGAGAGCTGGAGGACTACAGAAAACTGAGACCCCATTCTTAAAGGGCCCATGCACAAACTCACTTGCTTTGAGACACAGCACAAAGACAGCAGTTTGAAAAGTGCTTAGGCTATACATGAAGGGGATTGATTGACTAATTTTACAGCATATTCGAGAGGGGAAGAAATCTGTAGAAATCTTCTCTAGGAATGGAAACACTGGCAGGTACCATTTTTCGTGACTTCATTCTGTCTCTTTGGCCCAATACTGGCAGGTACTAGTTCTGACACCTTCCATCTACCTTGCTAGCACCTCTCACTCTGCCCTACAGTTCCCTTGCAGATTTTTCATGCCCCACCTGCCCACTCTTGTGCCTTCCCAAGGTGGTTCCTAACATGCCGCACTCAGTAGGTGGCCTCAGCTAGGACCAGCACCTTCCCAAACTGGCTCTCATCCTGCCACACACACCAGATAGCCTCGGCTGGACATGTGCCACTCCAAAATGTCTCCTTCCCTGGAGTAGGGTTGGGGATCCAGTCCTACACACCATGTGCCTGCAACAGTCATGGTTGGAAATCATAGCCCAGCTGTCTAGGGTCCAGCCCCACATATCAGTGTGCCTGTAGCAGTAGAGGCCCATCCACAACTGGAGGGTACACATAGCCTACACACAGAGTACACCCCTGGAGGGCCTGGTTTTGCTGACTAGAGGAAACTGTGCTTCTGGGCCCCACAGGATGCCTTCCACATATGGCCACTTACTTAAGATCAGGAGACATAGCTGGCCTACTTAACACATAGAAATAAATGCATAGAGTCAGCCAAATGAGGAGACAGAGGAATATCTTCCAAATGAAAGAACAAGACAAAACTTCAGAAAAAGAATTAAATGAAACAGAGATAAGCAATAGACCTGATAAAGAGTTCAAAGTAATGGTCATAAAGATGCTCACCAAACTCAGGAGAAGAATAAACATAGTGAGAACTTTAATAAAGAGATAATATAAAAAGAACCAATCAGAACCAAAGAATACAATAACTGAAATGAAAAATACACTACAGGAAACCAAAAGCAGATTAGATGCAGTAAGAGGATCTGCAATCTGGAAGATAGGGTAATGGAAATCAGCTAAGCAGAAAGATAAAAGAAAAATGAATTTAAAAAAATGAGGATAGCTTAAGAGACCTCTAGAATATCAAGTGGGCTATCATTTCCATTATAGGAGTCCCAGAAGAAAAAGAGAGAAAGAAAGGGGCAGAAAACTTACTTGAGGAAATAATAGCTGAAAACCTCCCTAATCTTGGAAAGGAAACAGACATCCCTGTCCAGGAATAAAAGCCCCAAACAAGATGAAAACAAAGAGGTCTACACCAAAACGCAAATAACCAAAATGTCAAAAATTAAAGACAGAATCTCAAAAGCAGCAAAAGAGAAGCAACACTTACATATTGCTATCAGCAATCAGCTGATTTTCAACAGGAAGTCTGTAGGCCTGAAGGGAGTGGCATTATTTATTCAAAGTGCTGAAAGAAAAAAAAAAACCTACAGTCAAGAATACTCTTCTTGACAAGATTATCATTCAGAATTCAAGGAGAGATAGTTTCCTCAACAAAATAAAAGGTAAAGGAATTCATCGCCACTAAAATGACTTTACTAGAAATGTTAAAGTGCCTTCTTTAAGTGGGAAAAAAAAGGCCATAACTATAAATAAGAAAATTTTGAAAGAAAAACAGCTCACTGGTAAAAGTAAACCTACAGTAACGGTAAATGAATCAACTACTTATAAAGCTATTATGAGCATAAAAAGACAAAAGTAGTAAAATCAACTATATATACAATAATGAGTTAAGGGATACACAAAACAAAAAAAAAAGTAAAATATGACATCAAAACGAAACAGGTGGAAAGCAAAAACATACTGCTTTTAGAATATGTTCAAACTTAAGTGATTAGCAACTTAATATAATATAAACTGCTATGTACATAAGTTGTTGCATATGAACCTCATGGAAACCACATACCAAAACCTATAATAGATACACAAAAAAATAAAGAGAAAGGAATCCAAACATAGCAATAAAAAAAGTCATCAAATTACAGAGGAAGACAGCTCCAGAATAGGAACTACAAAAACAACCAGAAAACAATTTAAAAAATTGCAATAAGTACATACCTATCAGTAATTACTTTACATACACATAAAATAAATGCTCCAATTAAAGACATAGGGTGACTGAACATATTAAAAAAAAAAGACCCATATATATGCTGCCTATAAGAGACTAACTTCAGACCTAAAAATAAACACAGACTGAAAGTGAAGGGATGAAAAAATATATTATATGCAAATGGAAATAAAAAAGAAAGCTGGGATAACAATACTGATTCAGACAAAACAGACTTTAAAACAAAGACTGTGGCAAGACAAAGAACGATGATACATAGAGATAAAGGTATCAATCAAACAAGAAATACAAGAATTGTAAATACCTATGCACCCATCATGGGGCACCTAAATACATAAAGCAAATATTAAGAGACATAAAAGGAGAAATTGACAGCAATACAATCATAGTAGGAAATTTTAACACTCCAGTTACAAAATAAAAATGTCTCAATAAATTCAAGAAGGTTGAAGCATCTTTTCCGACCACAATGGTATGGAACTAAAGATCAATTACAAGAAAAAAAATTGAAAAAAATACAAACACATAAAGCCTAAACAATAAACAACCAATGATTCAACAAAAATATCAAAGAGGAAATCAAAAGATACCTTGAGACAAATGAAAATGGAAAGACAATGTTCCAATATCTAAGAGACACAGCAAAAGCAGTTCTAAGAGGAAAGTTTGTAGCAATACAGGTCTACATCAAGAAACAAGAAAAATCTCAAATAAACTATCTTACCTTATCCAAAGGAACTAGAAAAAGAACAAACAAAGCCCAGAGTTAGAAGGAAAAAAGAAAATAATAAAGATCAGAGCAAAAATAAATGAAATAGAGACCAAAAAACTTAGGATGCACCTAAGAACTAGTTCTTTGAAAAGAAACAAAATGGCTAAACCTTTGGCCAGCTCATCATGAAAAAAGAAGACTCAAAAAAATCCAAATGAAAGGAGAAGTAACAGTGAGCACCACAAAAATACATAATAGACTACAAAATTACAGTAGATTAAAATGAACAATTATAGGCCAACAAACTGGACAGCCTAGAAGAAATGGACAAATTCCTAAAAACATACAACCATCCAAGACTGAATCAGGAAGAAATGGAAAATGTGAACAGACCAATTACTAGTTATGAAATTAAATTAGTAATTTAAAAATTCCAAATAAATAAATAAATAAGTAAATAAAGCCCAGGACCAGATAGGTGATCCTGGTGAATTCTTCACAGGTGAATTCTACCAAACATTTAAATAAGACTTACTATCTACCCTTCTCAAAATATTTAAAAATTTGAGAGGAAGAAGTGCTTCCAAATTCATTTTATGTGGCCAACATCACCCTGATATGAAAACCAGATGCAGACACTACAAGAAAGAAAGAAAGAAAGAAAGAAAGAAAGAAAGAAAGAAAGAAAGAAAGAAAAAGAATTACCAGCCAACATCCCATTTGAATATAAATGGAAAAGTCTTCAACAAAATATTTGCAGATAAAATTCAACAATACTTGAAAATACTTTAAAAGGATCACACACCACAATCAAGTGGCATTCATTCCAGGGATACTAGGATGGTTCAATATCTATAAAGCAATCAACATGATACACTATGTAAACAAATGGAGGATAAAAATCATGATCATCTCAATAGATCAGGAAGAGCATTTGACACAATTCAACATCCATCCATGATAAAAACGCTCAACAAGGTGGGTATAGAGGCAACATATTTCAACATAATAATAGCCATAAGTGACAAACAAACAGATAACATCATACTCTATTGTGAAAGCTGTTCTTCTAAGATCAGAAATAAGACAAGGATACCAACTCTCACCACTTTTATTCAACACAGTACTGGAAGTCCTAGCCACAGCAATCAGACAAGAAAAAGAAATGAAAAGCATCCAAATTGATACGGCATAGTGCTGAGAGCCTTGGTTTTCCTGCAACCCAGAAACAGCAATAGGAATAGGCAAAAAAAAAAAAAAAAAAAGCCTCACTATACGCCTGCTCTCATCTGCCAAAATAACAGTATAGAAACCTACCAAGACAGACAATAACCACTCTACTCCAGCTAAACACCCTAGAAAAACTTATGGCTCCACCCCCAACTATGCCAACGTAGTCCAAGTGAGGAACCTTGACTTCAACCCTCCGAAAGCTATTCTGAAGTACTGCAACACTCCTGCTGGACTGTTGTAAGAAAAGACCAAGCAGTGATCCAGGACTTTCTTTCCCACAAGCTAGTAATGAAGCCCAGGTGGTATCAGTGGGGATCATGTGGGAAACATGAACTTCCAACCCTAGTGGGAAGCAACAAGGCACTCCTTCCCCTCCCTGCTTGGGTAGTATCAGAGGAGGCCAGTGAAGAGCTTGGACTTTCACCATTTCTTACTGTTAACAAGGCCACCCCAGAGTTTTCTCTGTGGACACCATGTGGGAACCAGAACTCCTACCATACAGCATTATCCAGGAATACCCCATTGGGCACCAATGGAGACTGAATGGGGAATCTGGATTTCTACCTACACTTGACAATGATGAGGCAGTGGCACCCCATTCTCTACCAGGTGGTATCAGAGGAAGCCAATTATAATAGTAGGTTTAAAGAAGATCCATAGTGTCATATCATATTAAATGTCCATGTTTCAATTTTAAAAAATCATAATACTTGGGAATGCAAGCTGGTGCAGCTGCTCTGGAAAACAGTATGGAGGTTCCTCAAAAATTAAAAATAGAACTACCCTATGACCCAGAAATTGCACTACTAGTATTTATCCAAGGGATACAGGTGTGCTGTTTCAAAGAGACACATGAACCCCAATGTTTATACCAGCACTATCAACAATAGCCAAAGTGTGTAAAGAGACCAAATGTCCATCAATGGATGAATGGATAAAGAAGATGGGGTATGTGTGTGTGTGTGTATATATATATATATATATATATATATATATATATACACACACATACAATGGAGTATTACTCGGCAATCAAAAGAATGAAATCTTGCCATTTGCAACTACATGGATGGAACTGGAGGGTATTATGCTAAGTGAAATTAGTCAGTCAGAGAAAGACAAAAATCATATGACTTCTCTCATATGAGGACTTTAAGAGACAAAACAGATGAACATAAGGGAAGGGAAACAAAAATAATATAAAAACAGGGAGGGGGACAAAACAGAAGAGACTCATAAATATGGAGAACAAACTGAGGGTTGCTGGAGGGGTTATGGGAGGGGGGATGGACTAAATGGGTAAAGGGCATTAAGGAATCTACTCCTGAAATCATTGTTGCACTATATGCTAATTTGGATGTAAATTAAAAAATAAAATAAAATTAAGTATTATGTTGAAAAAACAAACAAATGATTTAAGGTAGTTACCCTTAAATTCTAATATTTCATTTTATCTTCAAACATGGACATTTGTTCAGGGGCACCTGGGTGGTTCAGTCATTAAGTGTCTGACTTCAGCTCAGGTCATGATCTGACCTGAAGTTCCTTCTCAATTCCACATCCCATGAGTTCATGTGTTCTAGCCCCGCATCAGGCTCTGTGCTGAAAGCTCAGAGCCTGGAGCCTACTTCTGATTCTGTGTTTCCCTGTCTCTCTGCCCCTCCTTGCCTTGCACTCTGTCTTCTCTCTCTCTCAAAAATAAATAAACATTAAAAAAATTTAAAAAAATCATAATACCAAGAACCGGGAAAGTCTCACACTTAATGAAAAAACACAATCAACAGGTGACAACACCAAGGTGAAAGAGATGTTAGAATTATTATCAGGTATTTCCAAGTAGCCATGATAAAAATGCTTTGACAGCAAATGCAAAAATTCTGGAAACAAGTGACAAAAAATACAAAATCTTTAAATAAATTTTAAAAATCTCAGAAATGTAGGGGCCCCTGGGTAGCTCAGTTGGTTAAGCATCTAACTCTTGGTTTCAGTTCAGCTCATGATCTCATGGTCATGGGATCAAGCCTACATCAGGCTTTGTGCTGGGTGTGGAGCCTGATTGAGATTCTCCCTCTCCCTCTGCCCATTCCCCACTTGCACACTCAGTGCTTTCCCTCTCTCTTTTAAAATAAAAGCCTCTGAAATGTGACAGAGACAAAGAAGAACCAAACTGAAATATTAGAAACAAAAAAGATAATAACCAAAATACAAAGCTCAGTTGATAAACTCAACAATCAAATGGAAGGACAGAGGAAAGAATCAGCAAATGAGATGATACAACAATAAAAATTAACCAATATGAATGACAAAGAAAGCAAAATGGAAAAAAAAGAAAAACTTTCAGTGATCTGTGGAACGCTAATAACACACCTAATATATAAGTTATTAGAATCCCAAAGGAGGAGAAAAACAAGGTGGAGTTAAAAAAGTACTCAAAGAAACAATGGTTCAAACGTCCCAAATTTGGTAGAAATGCAGTTCAAAAGCTAAGCAAACCACAAACAGGAAACAGACACAGAAATGCATGCCATAATGCATTAATATTAAATTTCTAAAAACTAAAGACAAAAAAAATTTATTGAAAGCAGCCAGAGGAAAACCTTACTTACAGGGGAACATCCAATTAGATAAACAATACATTTCTCACTAGAAACCATGTGGCCAGAAGGAAATGACAAATATTTTCCAACTTTTGAAAGGAAAGTATCATCAACCCAAATCTTATACCCAGCAAAAATGTACTTTAGAAATGAAGGAAGAAACCAAGGCATTCTCAAATTAAGGAAAACAGAGAATTTGTCACCAGGAGACCTAATGTAAAAATATGTGGCTAAAGACAGTTCTCTAATCAAAAGGAAACAAATATCTCTGGATCATCAGGAAGAAAGAAAAAACCTGGTATGCAAAAATATGGTTATATAAATAGGCTTTTCTTATTGAGTTCTCTAAACTCAATGGTTTGGTGTTTGAAACAAAATTTGTAACACTCTCTGATGTGTTTCTAAATATATAGAGAAAAAATATATAGAAAAGACGTAAGGGAGGTGAAGTGTTTTATATTTCATTTGAACTGGCATATTGATGACATCAGTAGACTGTTAAGTTATTTATACACAACATATTACATAGGACAACTAAAAAGCCATACAGATACACTCAAAGACCCTATAGATAAATCAAAATGGAATTATAAAACATGTTCAAATAACTTGCAGAAAGCCAAGAAAAAGAAAATGGTAAAATGAAAAACATAAGACAAAAATTAAGTTGTTGACATAAGTCCTAACATACCAATAATTACATTAAGTGGAAATTATCTAAATGAATCAATTAAAAGACAGAAATTAGCTGTGAGGACTGAAAAAAACATGACCTAACTATATGCCACCAACAAAAATTTACTTCAGTTTATGTAATGATATAGGCAGAGTGAAAACGAAATATTGGAAAAATGTATATTATACAAATATTAATTAAATGATAGCAGAGTGGCTTAACAAAGTAGACTGCAGTGCAAAGGAGATTAGCAGGCCAGAGAAGAACATTACATAATGATAAAAAGATCAATCCACCAAGAAGACCTAGCAATCCAAAATGTTCCTAAACCAAAAAATAGGACTCTGATGATGTCAAACTTAAACAGCTGAAAGAAGTAGACCACACAATTATAGTTGGAGATTTCAAAATCTCTGTCCCAACAATTGATAGAATAACTAGACATAGAAATTACAGAACTAAAAAACACTACCAACCACCAGGATATAATCCATATTTTTAAAGCATTCCCACCCAACACAGATTGCACATTATTTTTAAGCACCCATGGAACATATGCCATAATCACATCCTGAGATATCAAACAAACCTCAACAAATTTAAAAGAATTGAAATCATAAAAATATATTCTCTAACAACAATGCAATCAAACTAGAAATCAGTAACAAAAAGCTAACTGGAAAATCTCCCCAAACTTAAAACTAAACAACATATTTCTAAATAAACTATAGATCAAACAATTCTCAATGGAAATAAAGAAAATACATTGAACTGAATGAAAACAAAAATACACTGTAACAAAATGTGTGGGACAAAGCTGAAAGAGTACAAGAGGGAAATACATATCACTTAATGCATACATTAGAAAAAAGGGAAAGTCTCAAATTAATAATCTAAGATTTTGCTTAAGGACTAAACAAGAGAAAAGTAAACCCAAAGCAAGTATAAGGAGGTAAATAATAAAGTTTGAAGCAGGAATCCATGAAATTGGAAACAAACAAACAAGAAAGAAAGAAAACCAATTAAACAAAGAGATGTTCTTCGAAAAGATCAACAAAATTGACAAGCCCCTAACAAGACTAAGATAAAAAGAGTAAAGATTTGAGTTACCTGTAATGAGGTATCATTATAGACCCTGCAGACATCAAAAAGATAATAAAGGAACACCATGAATAACTTTACACACATAAATTCGACGACTTAGATAAAATAAACTAATTCTTCAAAAAAACAAAAACACAATTCATCAATTATAAAAGACAATTGAGTATCCCTTATAACTATAAAGAAAGTGGAGTTCACGGCCTTCTGCATGACATATCATAGAGAAACTGGAAAAATACAAAGATAAAGAGAGAATTCTGAAAGCAGCTAGAGATAAACAGGCCTTAACATACAAAGGTGGTCACATAAGGGGAGGAGCAGACCTATATACTGAAACTTGGCTAGGCCAGAAAAGAAAAGCAGGAAATCTTCAATGTGATGAACAGGAAAAATATGCAGCCAAGAATCCTTTATCCAGCAAGCCTGTCATTCAGAATAGAAGGAGAGAGAAAGGTTTTCCAAAACAAACAACTGAAGGAATTCATCACCACTAAACCAGCCCTAGAAGAGATCCTAAGGGGGACTCTGTGAGTGAAATGTTCCAAGGACCACAAAGTACCAGAGACATGACTATAAGCATGAAACTTACAAATAACACAATGACTCTAAACCTGTATCTTTCAATAATAACACTAAATGTAAATGGACTAAATGTTCCAATCAAAGGACATAGGGTATCAGAATGGATAAAAACAAAACAAAACAAAACAAGACCCATCTATTTGCTGTCTACAAGAGATTCATTTTAGACCCGAGGACACCTTCAGATTGAAAGTGAGGGGATGGAGAACTATCTATCATGCTACTGGAAGTCAAAAGAAGGCTGGAGTAGCCATACTTATATCAGACAAACTAGACTTTAAATTAAAGGCTGTAACAAGAGAGAAAGAAGAGCATTATATAATAATTACAGGGTCTATCCATCAGAAAGAGCTAACAATTATAAATGTCTATGCACCGAATTCGGTCGGAAGCACCCACATACATAAAACAATCACAAACATAAGCAGTCTTATTGGTAAGAATGTGGTAATTGCAGGCGACTTTAATACTCCACTTACAACAATGGACAAATCATCTAGACAGAAAAATCAGTAAAGAAACAATGGCCCTGAATGATACAATGGACCAGATGGACTTGACAGATATATTTAGAACTCTACATCCTAAAGCAGCAGAATATACTTTCTTCTCGAGTGCACATGGAACATTCTCCAAGACAGATTGCATACTGGGGTCACAAAACAGCTCTCATATTGATAAAAGAATTGAGATCATACCATGCACACTTTCAGATCACAATGCTATGAAACTTGAAATCAACCACAGGAAAAAGTCTGGAAAACCTCCAAAAGCATGGAGGTTAAAGAACATCCTACTAAAGAATGAATGGGTCAACCAGACAATTAGAGAATAAATTTAAAAATTATATGGAAACAAATGAAAATGAAAACACAACAATCCAAAACCTTTGGGATGCAGCAAAGGCAGTCTTAAGAGGAAAATACATTGTAATCCAGGCCTATCTCAAGAAACAAGAAAAATCCCAAATATAAAATCTAACAACACACCTAAAGGAACTAACAACACCTAACAGAACAGCAAAGACACCCCAAACCTGGCAGAAGAAGAGACATAATAAAGATCAGAGCAGAAATAAACAATATAGAATCTAAAAAAAAAAAAAAAAACAATTGACCAGATCAATGAAACCAAGAGTTTGTTTTTTGAAAAAACAAACAAAATTGATATATAAAAAATAAACAAGACCTCTAGCCAGGCTTCTCAAAAGAAAAGAGGGAGGACCCAAATAGATAAAATCACGAATTAAAATGGATTTATTACAACTAATCCCTCAAATTCAAGCAATTATCAGGAAAACTATGAAGAATTATATGCTGACAAATTGGACAACCTGGAAGAAATGGACAAATTCCTAAACGCCCACACACTACCAAAACTCAAACCGGAAGAAATAGAAAATTTGAATAGGCCCATAACTAGTGAAGAAATTGAATCGGTTATCAAAAATCTCTCAACAAATAAGAGTTCTGGACCAGATGGTTTCCCTGGAGAATTCTACCAGACATTTAAAGCAGAGTTAATACCTATCCTTCTCAAGCTGTTCCAAAATATAGAAATGGAAAGAAAACTTCTGGAATCAGTCTATGAAGCCAGCATTACTTTGATTCCCAAATCAGACAGAGACCCAACAAAAAAGGAGAAGTACAGGCCAATAACCCTGATGAATATGGATGCAAAAATTCTCAACAAGACACTAGCAAATCGAATTCAACAGCATATAAAAAGACTTATCCATCATGATCAAGTGGGATTCATTCCTGGGCTGCAGGGCTGGTTCAATATTTGCAAATCAATCAATGTGATACATCACATTAATAAAAAAAAAGGATAAGAACCATATGATCCTGTCAATAGATGCAGAAAAAGCATTAGACAAAATACAGCATGCTTTCTTAATAAAAACCCTCAAGAAAATCGGGATAGAAGGAACATACTTAAACATCATAAAAGCTATTTATGAAAATCCCACAGCTAATATCCTCAATGGGGAAAAACTGAGAGCTTTCCTCCTGAGATCAGGAACACGACAGGGATGTCCACTCTCAACACTGTTGTTTAACACAGTGTTGGAAGTCCTAACATCAGTAATCAGACAACAAAATGAAATAAAACGCATCAAAATTGGCAAAGAAGTCAAACTTTCACTTTTTTCAGATGACATGACACTCTACATGTAAAACCCAAAAGACCCCACCAAAACTCTGCTAGAACTGATACATGAATTCAGCAAAGTCGAAAGGTACAAAATCAATGTAACAGAAATCGGTTGCATTTTATACACCAATAATGAAGCAACAGAAAGAGAAATAAAGAAACTGATCCCACTTACAATTGCACCAAGAACCATAAAATACCTAGGAATAAACCTAACCAAAGATGTAAAAGATCTATATGCTGAAAACTATAGAAAGCTTATGAAGGACATTGAAAATACAAAGAAATGGAAAAACATTCCATGTTCATGGACTAGAAGAATAAATATTGTTAAAATGTCAATACTACTCAAAGCAACCTATACATTGAATGCAGTCCCAATCAAAATTGCATCAGCATTCTTCTCAAAGGTAGAACAAGCAATCCTAAAATTTGTATGGAACCACAGAAGACCCTGAATAGCCAAAGTAATATTGAAGAAGAAAATCAAAGAGGGAGCCATCACAATCCCAGACTTTAGCCTCTACTACAAAACTGTAATCATCAAGACAATATGGTATTGGCACAAAAACACACACATAGACGAATGGAATAGAGAACCCTGAATTGTACCCACAAATATATGGCCAACTAATCTTTGACAAAGCAGGAAAGAGTATCCAATGAAAAAAAAGACAGCCTCTTTAACAAATGGTGCTGGGAGAACTGGACAGCAACATGCAGAAGAATGAACCTAGACCACTTTCTTACATCATACACAAAAATAAACACAAAATAGATGAAAGACCTGAATGTGAGACAGGAAACCATCAAAACCCTAGAGGAGAAATCAGGGAAAAAACCTCTTTGACCTCAGCCGTAGCAATTTCTTACTCGACACATCTCCAAAGGTAAGGGAATTAAAAGCAAAAATGAACTATTGGGACCTCATCAAGATAAAAAGCTTCTGCACTGCAAAGGAAACAATCAACAAAACTAAAAGGCAACCAATGGAATGGGAAAAGATTTGCAAATGACTCATCGGATAAAGGGCTAGTATCCAAAATCTATAAAGAACTCACCAAACTCCACACCTGAAAAGCAAATAATCCAGTGAAGAAATGGGCATAAGAAATGAATAGACACTTTTCCAAAGAAGACATCGAGATGGTCAACAGACACATGAAACAATGCTCAATGTCACTTATCATCAGGGAAATACAAATCAAAGTCACAGTGAGATACCACCTCACACCGGTCAGAGTGGCTAAAATGAACAAATCAGATTATAGATGCTGGCAAGGATGTGGAGAAATGAGAACCCTCTTGTGCTGTTGGTGGGAATGCAAGCTAATGCAGCCACTCTGGAAAATAGTGTGGAGGTTCCTCAAAAAAGTAAAAGTAGAACTACTCAATGACCCAGCAATAGCACTGCTAGGAATTTACCCAAGGGATACAGAAGTGCTGATACATAGGGGCACTTGTACTCCAATGTTTATAGCAGCACTTTCAACAATAGCCAAATTATGGAAAGAGCCTAAATGTCCATCAACTGATGAATGAATAAAGAAGATGCGGTTTATATATACAATGGAATACTACTTGGCAATGAGAAAGAATGAAATCTTGCCATTTGCAGCAATGTGGATAGAACTGGAGGATATTATGCTAAGTGAAATAAGTCAGTCAGAGAAAGACAGATACCATATGTTTTCACTCATATGTGGATCTTGAGAAACTTAACAGAAGACCATGGGGGAAGGGAAGGGGGGAAAAAGTGACAAACAGACAGGGAGGGAGGCAAACCATAAAATACTCTTAAATACAGAGAACAAACTGAGGGTTGATGGGGAGGGGTGGGGGAGAGCAGAAAGTGGATGATGGGCATTGAGGAGGGCACTTGTTGGGATGAGCACTGGGTGTCGTATGGAAACCAATTTGACAATAAATTTCATATTTAAAAAAACACTGCAGGGCAGTGTATATCCTCTTGTGAATATACACACAAAAATCTTTAACAAAACATTATCACATAGAATTCAGCAACATATAAAAATGTATGTACACATAACCAATGGTATTTATTTCAAGGATACAAAGTTGGTGCAATCTTCACAAATCAATCTACTTACCACCACATTAACAGACTAAAGGAGAAAAATCACATGATCATATCAACTAATGTAGAAAAGAGAATTTGATAAAATTCCATACCCATTCATGATAAAATCTCTCAAAAAAAATAAGGAGAGGGGAACATTCTCCATTTGATAAAGAATGTTACAAAAACTACATTTAACATCACAGGTAACGATAAAAAACTGAATGTTTTTCCTCTAAGATCTGGAACAAGGCAAGGATTTCTGCTCTGACGACTCTTATTCAACACCGTGCTGGCAGTTCTATTCAGTGTAATAAGGCAAGAAAAGGAAATAAAAGACATACAAATATAAAAGGAAGAAATAAAGCTGTCTCTATTTGCAGATGACATGACTATCTGCATAGTATAGCCCAAAGATTCTACAAAAGAACTAGAACAACTAAGGAAGTTCATCAATGTCACAGGTTACAAGAGAAAGATGAAATACTATGATCATCTCTATATACTAGCAATGAACATGTAAATACAAAAACTAAAACTCCAATGCCATTTATAATCACTTAATATATTAGATACTTAGGCATAAATCTATCAAAACATGTACAGTACTGGTATGTCAAAAACTACAAAATACTGATGAAAGAAATAATAATCTAAAAATGGAGAAACATATTAGGTTCATGGATTGCAAGACTCAACATAATAAAGATGTCAGTTATCATCAAATTGATATGCAGGTTTAATGCAAGTCTTTACAAAATTCCAGCAAGACTTTTTGTAGCTATAGACAAAATTATTGCAAAATTTATAAAGAAAGTCAAGGGATTTAAATTTAACTTTTTTTTTTTTTTGGAAAAAGAAGAATAAAGTCTGAAGAATTACTCTACCTGGTTTAAAACTTATTTTAGAGCTATGGTAAATCAAGGCTGTGTGGTAGAGATGGGAAGACAGATATACAGAATAATAGTACAAAATAAAGAATTCAGAAATAGACTAAAAAATATGCCTTGACTGTAGAGAAAATTGAAAAAGAAATTCAATTGAGGAAAGATAGCCTTTTCAACAAATGGTGCTGGAACAATTGGGCATTATGGACAAAAAAAAAGAGAAAAAAAGACTTTCATCTGGGTCTTATACCTTATATAGAAACTAGTTCAAAATGTATCAGTCTTTGATGTACACTATGAAACTACATATACTTTTAGGGAAAAAAAAATAAGATAATCTCCAGGATCTCTGACGAGTTCTTAGATTTGACACCAAAACCATGACTCCTAAATGAAAACTGGATAAAGTGGCCTTAATTAAAATTAGAAAAGTTTGCTTTATATAGTTACAAGAGAGATATCTACAAACCACATATCTGACAAATGACTAGTGTCTTGAATATATAAAAAATTCTTGAAATTTATCAGTTAAAAAATACAACCAAATGCATCATCTATGGAATAAATAATTCATAAATTTATTCTATGAAACAAATAATTCATGGACTTTATTGAAAACTTCTGCTCTGCAAAAGACACTGTCAAAAAATGAGAAAACAACCCACAGACTGGAAGAAAATGTTTTAAAAGATATATCTGGTGGTGAACAGACACATGAAAAAATGCTCAACATCACTCATCATCAGGGAAATACAAATCAAAACCACAATGAGATACCACCTCACACCTGTCAGAATGGCTAACATTAACAACTCAGGCAACAACAGATGTTGGCAAGGATGTGAAGAAAAAGGATCTCTTTTGTACTGCTGGTGGGAATGCAAACTGGTACAGCCGCTCTGGAAAGCAGTATGGAGGTTCCTCAAAAAATTAAAAATACAACTACCCTATTGCAATGCCCAGCAATCCTATGACCCAGCAATTGCACTACTAGGTATTTACCTAAGGGATACAGCTGTGTCGTTTCAAAGGGGCACATGCCCCCAAATGTTTATAGCAGTGCTATCGACAATAACCAAAGTATGGAAAGAGCCCAAATGTTCATTGATGGATGAATGGATAAAGAAGATGTGGTGCGTATGTATGTGTGTATACACACACACACACACACACACACACACACACACACACAATAGAGTATTACACAACAATCAAAAAGAATGAAATCTTGCCATTTGCAACTACCTGGATAGAACTGGAGGGTATTATGCTAAGCAAAATTAGTCAGAGAAAGACACATATTATATGAATTCAATCATATGAGGAATTTAAGATACTAAACAGATGAAAATAAGGGAAGGGAAGCAAAAAGAATATAAAAACAGGGAGGGGGACAAAAACACAAGAGACTCTTAAATATAGAGAACAGAGGGTTACTGAAGGGGTTGTGGGAGGGGGATGGGCTAAATGGGTAAGGAGCATTAAGGAATCTACTCCTGAAATCACTGTTGAAATCATCTACTCCTGAAATTGCTATATGCTAACTTGGATGTAAATTAAACAATAAATAAAATTTAAAAAAAAGATGTATCTGGAAATGGACTTCAAAATATGTAAGAAACCCTTAGAACTTAAAAATAATGAACAACCTGATTCAAAAATGGGCAAAAGACCTGAATAGACACCTCATCAAAGAAGATATAAAGATGACAAATAAGCATATGAAAAGGGTATGATTAATTTTTCTAGGCTTGGTGTATATTGCTCTTTTATTCAAGAAATCGGCAGTCATAAAACAAATCTACCTGTCAAAGGCTCTTGGTCATTTTGAAAAATAAATAACGTTAAGATTTGAAAAAAAATGGGCGCCTAGGTGGCTCAGTTGGTTAAGTGTCTAATTTTTGCTCAGGTCATGATCTCACAATTCATGAGGTTGAGCCCTGCATACGGCTCTGTGTTGACAGCTCAGAGGCTGGAGCCTGCTTCAGATTCATGTCAATAGGGAATTGCAAATTAAAATAACAATGAGATACCACTAAATATCTCTTAGAATAACTAAAATTCAAAACAGTGACACCGCCAGATGTTGGCAAGTATACGGACTAACAAGAATATTCATTCATTCACTGCTGATGGGAATGCAAAATGACATAGGCACTTTGAAAGACAGCTGGGCAGCTTCTCACAAAACTAAACTCCTACTATATGATCCAGCAAACATATTCCTTGTTATTTACTCAAATGAGTTGAAAACTCATGTTCACACAGAAACCTACACACAGGTATTTATAGCAGCTTTATTCATAATTGCCAAGACTTGTTAGCAATCAAGATATCCTTCAGTAGGCAAATGGATGAACAAACTGTGGTACACCCAGACAATGGACTGTTACTCAATGCTAAAAAGAAATTAGCTACCAAGCCATGAAAAGACAAGGAGGAAACTTAATGCAAGGTATTAAATGAAAGAAGCCGATCTGAAAAGGCTGCATACTGCCTGATCCCAACTATATGACAAAACTATGGAGACACTAAAAAATAATCCATGCTAAACAGGGAAAGAAGGTTGAATAGCAGGAGCACAGAGTACTTTTAGGGCAGTGAAATGACTTTCTATGATACTGTAATGTGGATAAATGTCATTATACATACACTTGTTGAAAGCCATAGAATATAAAGTGGACCCTGCACTTTATAAACTATGGACTTTGGGTAATTGTAATGCATCAATATAGGCTCATTCTTTGTAACAAATGTACCACTCTTTTGAGAGATACTGATACTAGGGAAGGCTGTGCATGTATAGTGGCAGGGAGTATATACGAACTCTCTGTAGTTTCTGTTTCATTTTGCTTTGAACCTAAAATTTCTCTAAAAAATAACGTCTATTAAAAATTAAAATTAAAGAATTTAAACCCCAAACAATTCAGATATTAAATTTACAATTGATATATGAAGTAATATTTCATGAAAAGAGGACATACAAAAGACAAATAAGCAAATGAAAAAAAAATCTACATCATTAGCCATTATGGAAATACAGATGAAAACCACAGTGAGATATCCCTACATACCTATCGGAATGACTAAAATATAGTGACAATACCAAACACTGGTGAGGATACAGAGAAAATGAATTACCCATATATTGCCGATGAGAATGTAAAATGGTACAATCACTCTAGAAGACAGTTTGGCAGCCAGAGTAAACATGCAACTACCATACAAACAAGCAATTGTATTCCTAGACATTTATCTATGAGAAATGAAGACTATAGTTTTGAATGTGTTTCATTGACGAAAATTGTGTAAAGGATACCTAAAATTTCCCTACATTATTTCTTATAACTGCATGTGAATCTACAGTTACATCAAAAATTTTGAAACTGCATAAAGCAATAAAACTGTTGATAAGTTTGTAATTTGTATGACAACAACAGCACAAAGGAGGAAAGAAACAAGTATATTAGCTGGTATCAATCTGAACTAGATTGGTACACATTGAAATGTTAATTGTAATCCCTAGGAAAACCAAAACACAAGGAAATTAAAATGGTATACTAGCAAATATTTATTTACAATGAAAGAGAGCACTACTGAAGAAATGGAGAAATAGAAGACACCTAAGACATATGAAAGAAAAATAGCAAAATGGCAAATATAAATCCTACCTTAGCCAACATGCTAAATCTTCCTGCTATGGAGATTGGTTTAGTGACAGATATAAGGTTGAACAAATATGGAAGCTAATGTATTCATTGTTTGAGGAGTTCACTCTCCCACTGGACAAGAAAAAGGATGACTTAGTTGATGCTGGCCTTCAACTGGTGAACACAGTGGAGCCAAGGGATATGGCTTGCTGATGTAAGGAAATGGGTAACAGGGGAAAATAAACTGATTCTTGCTTGACATTGTTGAGCTGCCAAGCGTCCCAGTATTAGAACGTACATTGCCTCTGAGTGGATAAACTAGACAAATTCAGCCTGCAGGAGCATGGCTTTGCTATTAGTCCTTCATGTAAATAAAATGGCACCTCTTTCTCCAAACAGATCCAGTTCCATGCCTGAACATATTGGTTGGTAAGCTGAATTCAGGCCCCACCTGCCCCCCCTTGCCCAGGCTCCTTGGAGCAGTGAACAATCTACACAACCATATACTGGATCTCTGAGCCTTGTCTGAAATATGCTCATTTTGGGGGTTTTGTTTTGTTTTTAAATATAGTTGACATACACTGTTAAATTAGTTTTATCCTGGAGTTTTTACATGAACCAATACATCTTCCTTGTTGATTAAACCACTTTGAGTAAGTCTCTCCTATTACTTGCACCCAGAAGTAGCATAACTCATACAGCATTTCTTATAAATTTTTTTTTCAATGTTTATTTATTTTTGGACAGAGAGAGACAGAGCATGAACGGGGGAGGGGCAGAGTGAGAGGGAGACACAGAATCGGAAACAGGCTCCAGGCTCCGAGCCATCAGCCCGGAGCCTGACGCGGGGCTCGAACTCACGGACCGCGAGATCGTGACCTGGCTGAAGTCGGACGCTTAACCGACTGCGCCACCCAGGCGCCCCCAGCATTTCTTATAAAATGAGTTGTTACAAAGAATAGATGCTAAAATTTGGAATCATCTGAGCTGAGAAGGTAGGATGGAAGTTGGCAACCTCTGTATGTTGCAACTGGTTAAAATATTTCCTATTGTATTTTGGGACTCTGAACACATGTCTACCAAGGCTAAAGCATTAAAACATCTGGTTAAAAAAATCAATTAGGATTTTGGAGATTTTGAGTATATAATACAGCCTTGAGTTAGGTCTTATGTGAGTGACATAAGCTTAGGCTACAGGTGGCCTTTCTGAAAGTAAAGAGGAAATACAAAATAATAGTTGCTGTCTTACCCAATCTCTGCTTAACTGATTGTTTGGTCAATTAATATATTCCATTCTTCTGTAAAACATCCTGACTGAAGCCTGTAGTCCACAGAATGTTCGTGGCTATGGGTGCCACCCTTAACCTACCAGGCATACCTGTTCCCATCAACGGAGTTTTATGGCTACCCAGTTTGTCTCTTTTCCTAAACTTATTTATGCCAGTTACACTTATTGTAATTATGTACTTGAATTAAGTCTTACAGAATTACAGAAACCAATGAACTGTAAGTATGACAATAGAGTTTTTTTTCTATGAAAACTAAATTAAATGCTTTAGAATGACTTGATAAAAATCAATTGCTTAAAAATTGCTCTCAAAATATAAAAATTGAGGGAAATTGTAAAATTTAAAAGGATTTTTCTCTCATATATTTTACAAGATTCTTGTGGAATTCTCACTCTACTTAAAAAAAGGAAGTGTTGGGGCGCCTGGGTGGCTCAGTCAGTTAAGCGTCCGACTTCAGCTCAGGTCACGATCTCGCGGTCCGTGGGTTCAAGCCCCACGTCGGGCTCTGGGCTGATGGCTCAGAGCCTGGAGCCTGCTTCTGATTCTGTGTCTCCCTCTCTCTCTGCCCCTCCCCCGTTCATGCTCTGTCTCTCTCTGTCTCTAAAAATAAATAAACATTAAAAAAAATTAAAAAAAAAAAAAAAAAGGAAGTGTAGGGGCGCCTGGGTGGCTCAGTCGGTTAGGCGTCCGACTTCAGCTCAGGTCACGATCTCGCGGTCCATGAATTCGAGCCCCGCGTCGGGCTCTGGGCTGATGGCTCAGAACCTGGAGCCTGCTTCGATTCTGTGTCTTCCTCTCTCTCTGCCCCTCCCCCGTTCATGCTCTGTCTCTCTTTGTCTCAAAAATAAATAAACGTTAAAAAAAAAAAAAGGAAGTGTAAATCTAGATGCCTCAATGCATTATGAACTAAGGTTTATGTGAGAAAAACCCATACTCGAAGAAAAGACCTTGGCTTCATACCAAAATATTAGTGAATGGATGAGTGAAAATAAAGTGTTTATAAGAATTATTATCCTTTTATGTTTCCTTTTGAATTCAAATTGACCAAAACAAGTAGTCCTACCTTGATGGTTAAGAGGTTTCTTCTGTCTGGCTTTGCTAAGGATACTATTCTATGGAACGGATTATTCATAGTGTCTGGAGGCCTGATAATCTGAAGGTTTTTGTTTTTTTTTTTTTTTTTTTTTACTACAAAAGCAAATAAGCTTAGGCCTGAACACCCTCACCCTCTGTATCCAAATACTTCAGGTCATGTATCAGATGAATGGGGGGAAAAACACACAACATATTTAAGGAAACTGTATTTCCAAAGAAGTACAAGTCTAATAAATGATGATCTTAAGATCTAGCATTGAGGGAAGAGACCTCTCTTTCCTTGTGGGCATGCCACTGCTGGTCACACTGCCACCATGAGGCCAACAATGAGGAAGGCAAGGTACTGGGGGACATCACTGGGCTGTAGATCAAGACTTGCCTGAAGTCTATACCCTGACTCTTCTTTTTAAATATATAAGCCAGCAGATGTCCTTTACAGTTTGGATTTGGTTTTGCTTGTTTCAAAACAAATACAAAGAACAGCCTTTTGGCCTGGGAAATGGGGGGAGGCAGTGTCCAAAAGTGGATTAAAAAGCTCAACCAGATAAAGTACATTTCTTCTTTAGAGGAATTTTGAGAAAGGCACGATGTTTTTTTGTTTTGTTTCTTAGGGTTTTTTTTTTTTTTTCCCAGTTAGTGACATTTCCAGAGATGTTTTAATGCCCCATTGATCTCTTAGTGCTCCTTAAAGGTTGGTGCCATGGACAACTGCCCAGCTGGACTTCCACTTAAACCTGTCTCTGGTGTTGTTATAAAGTGTGTTCTACCCAAAGGCCAGTGGATGAATTACAGCAGGACACCCAGACTACAAGTCAAATGGGCCCTTTAAAAAATGTGCATGGCCAAACTGAAATATTACTTTAAGTAATGCAGCAGAGCAACAGTGTCAAGACACAAGGAGCAGTCAGGGGTGAATCTACTTGCTTTGAGGAAAGTCACGGTGCAGCAGGAGTGTCCTGTGATTGCAATGGCGTAATGCAGGTCCCTTCCAGTGGGAAGTTCTCACCTGAATATAAAGAAGGGTGTTCATCTGCTAATGTACACAGTGTTTCTGCTGGTCCCAAGCCCAACTGCCCTGGGATCCATTCCCCATTCCTCCTTTGCTCTGCAGAAAGGAGGAACCCTGCAGGCTACTCCCCAAGCTGGGAACAGGCAGTGTGGACATTAGTAGGAGATAGGGGGAGGAAAGAGGGAGAAGCCACAGTATTTCTCTTGTCCCCATCCGTCCCTGGCAACATCTGATGCAACAGATGAGTCACTTCCACCTCCCCTCTGATGACCTTCGCCCTTTGCCTCCTCATTCTGGTCCAGGGGTAATGGTGGCCACTTACTAGTATTAATCTATGGATTGTCTCCGAGTCTGTGGTTGGGTGTTTCAGCTCTGTCTTCCCCTGGGTAACCATTTTCTGTTTTAAATACTCAAGTAATTTCTCTTCCCTCAGAAAATTGAGATATATAGTACATAACTCAAAGCCTTAGGACAAAGCTTCAGAAAGATGGGTCCAAAATATACTGTCTTATTGCTGCTCTTCCATTGCTGAAGGATTTCAGTCTATTTGTTTCATACTAGTAAGTGCTCATGTTATTTCTTCCCCTTCCATTCTCAACGTTTCTTCTACTTATGACTTAAAATTACACTTGAACTTATAAATGGACTTTCTTGTTTTCTAGTTATTACATCTTGGCATAATACTTTCCAAACACCATTTTATTATGTTCCACACTTAAAAAGCCACCTGGATATTCTCCCTTTCTAGTCTTTTTGTTAAACTATCTTTAAGCCCCCTTGCGTGTTTTTGTAATGTGTAACGCAGGCTCTGTTACGATAGAAAAGTTTCAAAAGACTTGTGCAGCTGGGAACTTTTTGATGATTTCATTTTATAAGTCCTTTGGAATGAACGTGGGCATTAAGAGGCACAATGAATACAATATCAATTTAACAAGATTTGAGTGGCCTTATTTTTACAGAGAAGTTAACATTTCTAGACATTGCGATTCCACCAGTGGCTTTCTCCATAATGTTTTAAAAATGGAATTTAGCAGACATATAAAATGGAAAAAATAGAAGAGCTGTCATAAATCTTTTTTACTAAAGTGTTTTGCGATTGCTTCAGAAAGAAACAAGATGAGAAAGTCCAGGTGCTATTTGTTAAAGTATAGGGTTGATGTTTCAGCATCTCACAGGGATATAATGAAAGAAACTGAAGAACACAGGTCACATGTTTGATGGTAACTCACCAGAAAAATCAGGTCCATCTGGCTTCTCCACAAGACACAGGAATGTATGAAGCCAAAGCAATGAAAAGTGCACAGCATGGCAGAATTCACCAGACCCTCTCTCTGTGGCAGGTCCCAGTCTGCCCCCACTCTGACCATGGTATTGCCCCATGTGGGTCATAACAGGGGACCAGAAGGCAGGCTGTGGAGGTGGATCTGCTTACTTTTATGACAACTACGAGGGTGATCACATCAGCCACTTGTACCACCAACACCATCCCCTGAAAGGAGATCACTGGGCCACCTCACTTGGGCTGGGAAAGTTAGGAAGATCTCTCAAGCATTGTTTCTCTCTCTGCATTCTGCAAGCTGATAAACACCAAGAGACTTTATTGTTGACCTGTGCCTTTGGACCAACTCTACTTCTCCACAGACATTTTTTTCTTTTTTGGGTCTTGGGTTCAGTAGACAGCTTGCACTTCACCCTCTGAAAACTACTTAAAGATTGCTTAATAGCTTGACTTTTTAAAAGTCAATATATTTTTAAAGCTTTTATATATCAGTCTAGATCTCTCTCACTCTTTTTAAAAGATGTGTAAGGGTCCCTCACATGGACACTGTATTTGTTTAAACCAGTGCCATACTGCAAAAGGAAGACTACAACACTTTCTCCCCAAGGGGCTGTTTTCCCAAAATGTAGTTTTATTTATTGAATTTCATGCCTTATTGAACTTTCTACATACTAAGTACAGAGCTAAGTTAATTAAATACTTTTGCAAAGGGAAATAGAGAATTGACTACTTTGCTCGCATACTGCCAAGTAATATATGAATCATGTAAAATATGTGAATCGTAAATAGTACTAGAAGTTGCCTCTAATAAATATTTAGAATAGATGATGATATTTTTACAAAGAAAACTATACGATATAAATACCTATGTGTTCCACACACAAAACGTAATGTGAATTATACATCTGTTATAAAATTTAGGGTCAGTTATAGAAGCTAACTTTCCAGTTTTACTAAGAATAGGATGTATTTTCAAGACTCCTCTGGGAAGCTAGAGATTTCACCTAGCAGTAGACTACAAGTTAGGGCCCTCTTGCACTCTTCTTTCTATACTAGTATATCTCTGCTCATCTAGGGTCCTGGGAGAAGAGAAGATGGAGTTCCCTCTAACTCCGGTATGCTGGCATAATTCCAGGGCCCCTAGCTCCTATTTCTGATTTAACCTGACTCCTACACAAATACTCCTGAATTCTTCTTTTGTTTGCTGTGTTGGCTTCCACTTTGATCTTGCTCCCTTCTGGCCCTGGCTGATGCCCTGCATCCCAAATTCAGATAATTCCAGAGTCTGACCGATAATTTAGCTATGTAACTTTGACTGGGCTCAGGTTCCAAATAACCTGATTACAGCAATTTAGTAGGAAGAACTAGCATTGAGTATAACATACCAGCTAAATATGGTTTTACTTTACTGAAGAAGTCCCAGGTTCATAGTCCTTATCAGTCAGTACCTTAAGAAAACCAATTATGTGTAGTCATTTAATTCTTCCAGGCTATTTGCATAAAGATTTGTGAATGACAATTCAGTATTATCTCCCCCCCTCCTCTGTCTTATTTAATTCATTTGGAATGATCAAATGGATATGCGTTTCAAAATATATAAACTTTTGTTACCTTAAATTATATGTTGTGGAAATAATGAGAAAGAATACTCAATATTATTTAAATGGCAAAGAATGCTTAAAATGATTTAATCAGACATCAGTGGAGTACAACACTGCTAAACCTTTGTTGTCATCCTTTTAACTTTTCAAGATCAATCCTGAATCAGATGAATTCCTATGTTTGTTTACATGTTTATCAGGAAGTTCTTTGGGACCATTCTGAGAAATATAATTTCTAAATCGTGCTGATTCTAATCTCTGAGACCTAACCAATTTTATTTCTCAAAGTAAAGACTTGATTTTTAAGACAATTAACATGCCTCTCCTCTAAATGCTTATCTAACTTGAGTCTGTGAAGTCCTGAATGTTCCTGGTTTAAAAGCGATATGCACTAAATTGCAATATAAATGCTAGAAATCAAAGCAGTTTAAAAAAATCTTTGATGTTAAATCATTTTATATGATATGTATTCTACCACTCAGGAAAGCATTCCTATGGGATAATTAAATTTTTTTATAATTTTTCAGTTTATTTCAACTTATGCAGCCAACCAATTCCTCTCACCTTATAAAGACCTATAAAAAAACCCCACCAATAGTCAATTTTTAATTATGATCACAAAATGGCTTTCTCAATAACTTTAAAAAAAATCATAGCCCAAAAGAATTGATTGAGGAAGCCAAGCATGAATTTTACAAGAAACAGAGATTACAGTGGTCATTTAAAATAATAGACATTTTCTGAAATAGTAAAATATAGGTTAGCAAAACTTCAAATTCCAATGATGCTAAAATCTACCTCCAACTGCAATTGTTAAATGTAAATATAACTGCTCCAGATAAATGATGGAGACAGAATTATCTGGTGAAAATTGATTACATGTTAAATACTTGAAATTCAAAAAATTAAAGTCTCTCAAAATAAGTATTTCTCTAGTAAAGTATTAGAAATCTGACTAGAAATAGTTCCCTAATTATGACTATTGATACATGAATCCTTAACACTTTTTAAAAACAGATTGAGGAAGCAATTATATTTAATTCTCTCAACAAGAAAATATGCAATTTCTACTCACTGGTGGGCTCTTTTGCTTCGATTTGAATACCCACAAATTGCAAGTTAAGCACTCAACTCAAGTAATGACTAGAAACAGGAAATGAAAAAATATAAATTCCAAAAGTAGTCACAAAGAGCACTATCGTACTCATGGTATAAAAACTTGAGAATAGCAAAGAGCTGACAGATCACAATATTCACTGTTTACAACAATTATATAGTGTCTATTTTTGCCCCAAGAACAATATCTATTATGAAAAACATTTTGATTCTAATTTATACTGGCTCATGTTTATATTTTAAAAGTTATTCCTGGATTGAATGTTTAAACAAAAGACAGTAAAATTCATAACGTTCAAAAAACATCTACAGATTAATAGGAAAATGACCTAGAAAAAATATGAAAATGGGTAAATTAGACAAACAGCAATCACAAAGAGAAAAGCAAATGGTCAACAGAAGTAAGCAAACATGTTCAGCCTCATTAATAGTAAGATTCAGCAGATTAAATAATATTCTCATCAGCTGAGCAAAATAAAGATTGATAATATCCAGTGTTGCCAAGGACATGGGTATAATATATTGGTAGGCTGTAAATTGATAGAATCTTTTCAGAAAGCCATGTGTAGTATGTATAAAAAATGTTTTAAGTGTACATTCTCTTTGCCCTAGCAGTCCCACTTTCTAGTCAATGTGCGTGTGTCTGTGTGTGTATGTATACACATATATACTCCCTCCCACAAGCAATGTATATATGCACCTCCTCTCACAAGCAGACAAAACAAAGCAACAACTGCATGTCATGCAATTCACTCTGAAAACAACCTGAAGACTGACAGAACAGATCTTCCACAGCTACAGATATAAAGTGAAGGTCATGTTAAGAGAGTAGGAGGGGCTGAGATGCGGTTGGGAACCAAACCCCAGTGAGGCCACCCACAAGCAAGAGGGGGATCAAGCCCCACTGGGCAGCCCCAGCCGTGGGGACCTACCCCATATCTGGCTTTAAACATCAGCAGGGATTCATTCTGGAAGATGCAGGACTATAGGAAAGTGAGTCACTACTCTTAAAGGGCCAGCATGTTCTAGTACTTGGTCTCAGACCCAGCATAGAAGCAGCATTTTGAAAAGCACCTGGGTTATACATAAAGGAAATTTATTGAATAATTTTAGGACATGTGCCAGAGGCATGGGGATCTGCAGTTTTCTCTGGGAACAGAAGAGAGAGCAGATGCCATTTTTCTTGTGCTCCTTCAGACTAGCTGGCAGGAAGCTTTTGTGAGCCAGCTTTGATACTCTCTATCTACCTTGCTAGCACCACTTGCCCTGCTCCGCTGTTCTCCTATGGATCTGCCAAGTCCTGCCCACCAGTGTGCCTGCAGTAGTCACGGCTGATCATAGCTGATGGTGAGGTTGAGGGCCAGACCTGCCCACTAGCACACCTGCAACAGTTGCGGTTCCACCACAGCATGAGAGCACGTGCAGCCCACAGAGAGAACACCTGTGGAGCACCTTGTTCTGGTGACCAGTGAGATTGCTCTACTGGGCACCACAGGATATCTTCTACATAAGGCCATTATTTTTGAGATGAGGAGACATAGCTGACCTACCTAGTACATAGAAATAAACACAGAGTCAGACAAAATGAGGAGACAAAGGAATATGTTCCAAATGAAAGACCAAGAAAAAAATACTCAGAAAAAGAGCTAAACAAAATGTATATAAGTAATCTACCTGACAAAGAGCTCAAAGTAATGGTCATAAAGATACCAGATTGACAGAAGAGTGGATGAACTCAGTGAGAACTTCAACAAAGAGATATAAAATACAAAAACAAACAAACAAACAAAACCCCTCAAAACCGTCAGCTGAAGGATATAATGACTGAAATAAAAATAAACTACATGTAGAAGGACATTACATAATTATAAAAGGATCAATCCTACATGAGGATATAACAAATACACCCAAAATAGAATCACCTAAATAAATAAAGCAAATATTAACAGATATAACAGGAGAAATTGACAGTAATAAGATACAGTAGACAGCTTAAAGCCCCACTTACATCAATGGATATATCATACAGACAGAAAATTCATGAAGAAAAAGTGGCTTTGAATGACACATTAGGTCAGAGGAACTTAACAGATATATGCAGAACATTCCAAATAAGAACAGTAGAATACACATTCCTCTCAAGGGCACATAGAATGTTCTCCAGAATAGATCACATGGTAGGCCTCAAAACAAGTCTCAATAAATTTAAGAAGGCTGAAATCATATCAAGCATCTTTTCCAACCACAATGGTATGAAACTAGAAATCAGTTACAAGAAAAAAAATACAAAGAACGCAAACACATGGAAGCTAAACAACATGCCACCAATGAAAAAAAAACAAAGAAAAAAACAGAGAGAGGAATGAATATGGAAACACAATGGTTCAATACCTCTGGGATACAGCGAAAGTTGTTCTAAGAGGGGAATTTATAGTAATACAGGCCTATCTCAGGAAAAATCACAAATAAACAAACCTTGCATGTAAAGGAACTAGAAGAAAAACAAAGCCCAAATTAGTAGAAGAAAGGAAATAATAAAGATCAGAGTGTGAATACATAAAATAGAGACTAAAAGAAAAATATGAAAGAAAAGATCAACGAAGCTAAGAGCTGGTTCTTAGAAAAGATAAACAAAATTGATAAACTTTAAGCCCCCATCAAAAAAAAGAGATCAAATAAATAATCAAATAAAATAAGAAATAAAAGGGGAGAAGTTACAACTGACACCATAGAAATACAAAGGATTACAAGAGACTACTATAAAAAAATTATATGCCAAATACTGGACAATCTAAAAGAAAAAAAAATTCCCAGAAACATGCAATCTTCCAAGTCTGAAGTAGGAAAAAATGGGAAACCTGACAGACTGATTACTAGTAATGAAATTGAACTGGTAATCAAAAAATCAGCTAACAAAAGTCCAAGACCAAATGGTTTCACAGGTGAATTCTACTATACATTTAAGCAGGAGTTAATACCCATCTGTCTCAAACTACTCCAAAGAATTAAAGAGGAAAGAATGCTTCTGAATTCACTCTAAAGGCCACCATTACCCTGGTACCAAAACTAGATGAAGACATTACCACACACAAAAAATTACAGACCAATGTCCCTGATGAACACAAATAGAAAAATCCTCAACAAAATATTGGTTAACTAATTCAAAAATACATTAAAAGGATCATTTACTACAATCAAGTGGGATTTATTCCAGGGATGTTAGGATGATTCAGTATCCACAAATCAATCATCGTGATACACCGCATTAACAAAATGAAGAATAAAAGTTATATGATTATCTCAACAGAAACAGAAAAAGCATGTGACAAAATTCAACATCCACTCATCATAAAAACTCTCAACAAAGTAGGTAAAGAAGAAACACACCTCAGCATAATAAAGGCCATCTATGACAAACTCACAGCTAACATCATATTCCATGGTGAAAAACTGAGAGCTCTGCCCCTAAGATCAGGAACAAGACAAGGATGTCCACTTTCATAACTTTTACTCAGTATGGTACTGGAAGTGGTAGCCATGGCAATCAGACAAGAAAAGGAAAGAAAAGGCATCTAAATTTATAAGGAAGAAATAAAACTGTCACTATTTGCAGATGACATGATATTATATAGAGAAAACCCGAAAGACTCTTTAAAAAACTATTAGAATACCTGAATTCGGTAACGTTTCAGGATAAAAAGTAATAGTCAGAAATCTGTTGCTTTTCTATGTACTCATAATAAAATATCAGAAAGAGAAATTAGGAAAATAACCTCATTTGCAATTGCATCCAAAAAGAATAAAATACCTAAGAATAAATTTAAACAGGATATGAAAGGATGGACTCTGAAAATTATAAGACACTGATGAAAGAAATTAAAAATGATACAAATAAGTGAAAACATACATCATACTCATGGATTGAAAGACTTAATACTGCTAAAATGCCCATACTACCCAAAGCAATCTACAGATTCAATACAATCCCTATCATAATACCAGCAGCATTTTTCACAGAACTAGAACAAATAATCCTAAAATTTATATGCAACCACAAAGACCCTAAACTGCTAAAGCAATCTTAGGAAAGAGGAAAAAAGGTGGTTGTATAACAATCCCAGATTTGAAACTATATTACAAAGCTATAGTATTCAAGACATTGTAGTACTAGCACAAAAATATACATAGTTCATTGGAAGAGAATTAGCAGCCCAGAAATAAATCCATGCTTACATGATAAATTACCTTCTGATGAAGGAGGGAAAAATATACCATTGGGGAAGATAATTTCTTCAATAATTGGTGATGGGAATACTGGAGAGCTACATGCAAAAAAAGAAAAAAGAAAAAAGAAAAGAAAAGAAAAGAAACTAAGCCACTTTCTTACACCACACATAAAAATAAACTTAAAATGGACTACAGACCTAAATGAAAGACCTAAAACCATAAAACTCCTAAAAAAAAATTGCAGGCAGTAAACTCTTGGAAATCGGCCTTAGCAATAGTTTATTGCTAAGCAAGGGGAACAAAAATAAACTATTGTGACTACATCAAAATAAAAAGGTTTTGTGCAGTGAAGGAAACCATCAACAGAACAAAAAGGCAATCTACTGAATGGGAGAGGATATTTGCAAATAATATGTACAATAAGGGATTAACATCCAAAATATTTAAAGAACTCTTACAACTCAACAGAAAAAAAAATAATAATCTGATTAAAAAGTGGGCAGAGGACCAGAAAAGCCATTTTCAAAAAGACAACACATGGCCAAAATACACATGAAAAGATGCTCAACATCACTAATTATCAGGGAAATGCAAATCAAAACCACAATGAGTTACCACCTTACACCTGCAAAAATCACTAGAACCAAAAACACAAGAAATAAAAACTGTTGGCAAGGATGTGGAGAAAAGCGAACCCTTGTACACTGTTGGGGGTGGGGGGAATGTAAATTGGTGCAGTGGCTGTGAAAAACAGTATGAAGATTCCTCAAAAAATTGAAAATAGACATACCATATGATCCAGTGTTTCCACTTCTGGGTATTTACCCAAAGACAATGAAAACCCTATTTTGAAAAGCTATAAGCATGTTCATTGCAGCACTACTTACAATAGTCAAAATATGGAAGCAACTTAAGTATCTGCTGATAAATGAATGGATAAAGAAGATATAGCATACACATACACACACACACACACACACACACACACATACACACAGGAATATTACTAAGCCATTAAAAAAGAATGAAATCTTGCCATTTGTGACAATATGGATAGACCTAGAAGGTATTATTTTAAATGAAATAAGTTAGACAAAGATAAATACTATATGATTTCACTTAATGTGGGGTCTACAAAATAAAATAATCAAAACCAAAATAAAAGTATAAAGACTCAAAAATATAGAAAACTGTTGGTTGCCAGAGGCTAGGGATGTGGAATGATATGCAAAATAGGTGGGAATAATTACTACAAGCTTCCAGTTATAAAAGAAGTAAGTGACAGGGATGAAAAGTACAGTATAGGGGATATAGTCAATAATATTGTGATAGCATTGTGTGGTGACAAATGATAACTACACTTACCTATCATGGTATTTTGTAATGTATATAATTGTTGAATTGATATGCTGTACATCTAAACTAATATAATATTGCATGTCAACTATACTTTGACTAAAAACAAAAATAAATTACAATATATCCTTATTATTGAATGCTAGGCAGCATTAAAAATAATGAGTATATGAATTTACCTGGGATAACAGAAATTTAATGATATATTTTTATTTATTTTTTTATTTTATTTTATTTTTATATTTAACATTTATTTATTTTTGAGACAGAGAGAGACAGAGCATGAGCAGGGGAGGGTCAGAGAGAGAGGGAGACACAGAATCTGAAACAGGCTCCAGGCTCTTAGCTGTCAGCCCAGAGCCCGATGCGGGGCTCAAACTCACGGACCGCGAGATCATGACCTGAGCCGAAGTTGGACGCCCAACCGACTGAGCCACCCAGATGCCCCTGTTTATTTATTTTAAGTGTTGACTTATTTTGAGAAGGACAGAGAGAGAAAGACAGAGAGAGTGAGCACATGTGCAAGGGAGGGACAGAAAGAGAGAGAGGGAGAGAGAGAATACCAAGCAGGTTTCAGACTGTCAGTACTGAGTACAGAGATCATGACCTGAGCTGAAATCAAGAGCTGGATGCTCATCCAACTGAGCCACTCAGGTGCCCCACATGATATATTTTTAAATGAAAAATAACATACCAAATGTGTAAAATGACATTGGTAGTTTACAGTAGTACCAAAGGTATTTGGCAGAAGCAGATTCCAATCCTCTATGCAGGATTGGAGAGAACTTTTCTCTCCCAGTTCTCCAAGAATTCCTTGAAAAATAAATTTCCAAGATAAGCAAGCAACTCACAGCCAAAAATCATTCAACATACAGAGAGAAACAACATACCATGAGTGAGAAGCAGCAAGAATAGAGAGAGATATCAGGGGGGGAAAAAAGAATTGATATATATTGTTATAATCTGACACATATCATAAAATTATGTTCAGCATGTATAGAGAAAAGTTTGAAAATCTGTACAGCTATACGGAGTAAACAATGAAATTTAAGAACCAAATGGAGCACCTGGAACTGAAAATCATAACTGAAATGAAAAAAAAAAAATCTCAGTGGATAGGCTTCACAGTAAATTAGACACAGCTGAAGAGAGTAGTGATAAAGACACTTAGGCATGAAGATATTATCCAATGTGTTACACAGAAATATGTGGAAAAAGTAGGTTAAGAAAAATGGTGATAGAGTGGAAATGTGTCTAATTGGAGTTACAGAAGGAAAAGAGAAAGGAGGCAGAGGTAATAGATAATATGTGAAAAGAACATGGCTTAGAATTTTCCAGAACTATTTAAAAGTATCTTCTGTCAGATTCAAGAACACAGTGTGAATCAGGCAGGATAAATATAAAGATAACCCACAACCAGACAAATTACAGTGAAACTGTAGAGCACAGAAGACAAAGAGAAGAATATTTAAAGGAGACATATTACCTTCAAAGGGGTAACAAACTGACAGCTGATTTCCCGATGGCAACAAAGGAAGCCAGAAGACTGTAGAATGATATATTCATTTTGAACAAAACTCACTTTGAACCTAGAGCTCTATTCTAAAAAAAATATAGGGGCACCTGGGTGGCTTTGTCGGTTGAGCATCCGACTTTGGCTCAGGTCATGATCTCACAGCTCATGGGTTTGAGCCCCACGTCAGGCTCTGTGCTAACAGCTCAGAGCCTGAAGCCTGCTTCATATTCTGGGTCTCCCTCTCTCTCTGCCCATCCCCTGCTCGCGTTCTCTCTCTCAAAATAAACAAACATTAAAAAATCAATTTTATATATACATATATATACACATATCTGTACATATATTTGTGTATACATGTGTATATATATCTGTACATATATGTGTATATATATATGTATCTGTCTGGATACAAACAGAAATGAACAGAGATGTTTACTAATAGCCACAATAGAGTAACAGGATTTGCATTTATGCTCCTGCCTGTCACACTACAACCACCAGTATAATGAAGTGGCAGGTGTGAAGGATTAAGGGGGCACAAGAAATCTTTTGGAGGTGATGATATGTTCATTCTCTTGATTACAACGATTGTTCCCCATATGCTGAAACTGATCAAATTGTAGACTTTTAATATGTACAGTTTATTGTATGTCAATCATACCTTAATACTTCTATTTTAAAAAGAAATGAAGAATAAAAAATTGGTAAACATGGATAAATATAAAAATATAAAATGATGACTGTATAAAACAGCAATATTAATGTTTTAAGGAGTTAAAAAAATTAAACGTATGACTACAACAGCATATTATGCCAGAGAGGAATACAATTCCGATAGGGATGAGGGTAATGTTTAGGAGGCAGGTAAAGGTATTAACTTGAGACTTAGATAAGTTAATTATGAAGTTGGGGGGGGGGGGTCAACACAAAAAGAATAATATCAGAGTACATGACTTCAAATAGTAGGGGATAAAATCAGGTTACAAAAAAATAATCCAAATGAAAGGCAACAGAGAAAAAGAATCCTAGAAGAGATGGGACAAATAAACGCACTAAATAAAATGACGCATAATCACATAAATACCTTCATCAAGAAAAAAGATTGCAGACTGTGTTTTTTAAAAAAGTCAGCTATATTCTGTTACGATGAGCATATCTAGAATATAAACTTCCAGAAATATTGACAGTATAATACTGGAAAAGATATACCAGAAAACACCAAATAGAAAGCTGGCGTACCTCTCTTCAAATCAGATGAAATACACTTCCAGACAAAAATGATTACTAGAGAAAAACAGGGTCATTTCATAATGATAAAAGTGTCAAATCTTAAAATGTAACAAATTTAAATTTCTATGTACCTATTAAGATAGCTTCAAAATGTAAAAGGCAAAATGTTCCGTATGATTAACTTTGGCCTAGGAGACAGAAGTAGAAATGCTGTGTGACGATTTCCCTAAGAGCAAGCCAGCGTGTGACTTTTGCCCCTTGTCTTCGTGCTTTCCTCCTTCCCATTGGCTGGCATGAAGTCATGATGGCTGGAGATGGGGCAGGTCTTGGACACAGAGGCCCTGCACAGTGAAGGAGCCTGGTCCCTCAGCACCTTGCAGAGGAGCGCTACTGCTGAGGCCCTAACAGCTCACCCCAGACTCACTGTAATAAATTTGTCTTCCGTAAACCACTGTTTTTTCTTTGTTTCTCACACCAGAACCTAATCTTAACCAGGACAGAGTAAGTTTACAGAAGCTAACAAGTAGACACTTTTGCAAAGGAGGGGGGAAATTATCGTGGCTTTCCTAATCCCAAAGTGCTCCTGCGATGTTATTATAACACTTAGGCAATCAATATGACAGAAGAAAAAATAGTTCCTTCAAATGACAACTGGCAATATATTGCATATGGTTTATTAATCTATGCTTCTGCCTCTTACTTTCAACTGATTTGCCAGTTAGGAAGGAAACAGAAGATTAATTTTGCTCATTTAGACTTCCTTCCCCCTTCCCCTCTCCACCCCCCCCCCTCACTTCAAGCACTTAGTATCCATGGAAATTGTGAAATGGTCCATTTGTGCTTAATATCCTCTATAGGAAATTTAATTGATTAAGTGCAATATCCCCCTCAGACAGAATGCACACATTCTAATCTCTGTTTTATAATATCCGATTACAATCTGTTTGTGATCCCTAGACATTGGGCTTTTTCCTGCTGCTATTGCTGTTTCTGTTGTTTTCAATTCAGTGACAAGATGCAGAGAAGAATTGCTCAAACACAAACACTTGCCAGGTAATATCATAGGGATGAGAAAATTAAACACAGAGAAAGTCAAAAGATTTCAATATGGAAAACGAAAGCCTGTGACCTTACTAAACCAAAGCTCTTCATGACCCCAACTCTGAAAGCTAATAGGTACTGGCACATTTTGATTGATGCAAATCCATGCTGGATTGCATCAGAGGAAATGACTTAAGACCTCAAAGGGCACAGGAATATGGGGAGCTCTATCTATGAATTAAGTAAGTGGTTTCCACACTGGGAGCACATGAACTCTTTCCAAAGAGTATGTGGGTGTAGATGGTTTGGAAGAAATCAACTCCCAGATTCCAGAGTCTTTATAATTTATGTATCTGAAAATGTTCCTATCTGAAAAGCATCATTCTGGTTTCCTTATCCTCCTTCCTTCCCTCTTTCAATCATCCTCTCCCACTTCACAAGATTCTGGAGATATATTCCAGTCAGTGAAACAGACAAATCACCTCATTGTAAAACCCCGATTTATTTATTTTCTTACAAACAAATCACACTGAGTGATAAATCTGACGTTTGCTGTAAATAATTTATCCATCATTTCATTATTTGAAAAGGATAATACTCTTGGCTTTTATCTCTTTGGTAATATTACAACGTTCAAGTGCAAACTACTACTAGTTACCCAAAGAATGCAGGTCTTCTCAAAATAAGTAATATCCTCCCTCAGTCATGTTCTCATTTGTTAGGGACACATGATTTACTAGGCATCTGGAAGCCATTCTTTTAAGACGTCTTCACTGTTTCCTTTGGTGTTTTTGGGAGACATCACCCGGATATTATTAATCCTCAGTTTGTTTTTCCAAAATATCAAGTCGCACATTAAATCCTTTATTCTCCATGAGGATTTCTGGAGTAATCACTTCTTGGCTAGACTACACACTTTCTATATCAAATAACTTTCCCTACATTCCAGTGTACTTTGCTCTGAGTTTCTGCCTTTTAAAAACTCAGAAAAGGGACCAAGGGCTACTTCACATAAAATGGGATTAAACATCTTTTATAGTATTCTGTATTACTTATATAAAAGAGAGAGCTTAGAATAAAAGGGAAAGATTTTGAATAAAACAATTAATAAAAGCATAAAAAAGGGCTTAGAATAACTACATAAAGATAAAGGAGCAAATCAGAACATGTAAGCATTAATTCTGGCCATGCATCCTAGATATTCTTCCCAGAGGAATGAGAATAGGATAAGGTAACTGAACCACCATGATAATGTAATGGGAATGAAGACCAAAAACTACAATACATCTGATAGATGATGAATGATGAGTGAAGACCAGTGTTCGATAGATCGCATTATTAGTTCCAATGATGCCTTCATTCTGCTGTAGCAGTGTCGTATACCCAAACCTTGCCATGGCTTCAGGCTGGGCAGAAAACCAGTTATGGGTCCCTTGCTTGGCCACGTGACTTGGTTTGGTCAATAGGATATCAGTTTGATATGATGCAATCAGAGACTTGGAATGTCCGTGGCAGTGATTCGCTGTGATAAGGACATGCAACAGGTAGCAGATGCTCCCAGGCTTAGGGGCAGATTCACAGGCTGACACCAAGCCTAGAAGCACACAGCCTGAAGCAGAGCCACTTAGGCCTGACCTGGACCAGCCAAACTGCATGGAAACTGCAAGGGGCCTACAGATCCATGTGAGTATAAATACACGTATACTGATCTGGGGGGTCATTTGTTATACAGCATTATTGCAGCAATAGCTAATTGTCACAGAGGCTTTACCTCCTCTAATGGCCCGTGTCCATCAGCACTGGATCTATTTAAGTCTGTGTGATTATTAGCCAAGTCTGGATGATGGGGAACCAGCCTTCTACAAAGTGGACGGCCCTGGTTGTTCTTGAGAAGCTGAATAGCTCCCGGCTGTGTTTTGCTTAAAAATCACAGAGAGGACAACTTTTACTTGTCTTTGGTATTGATCAACATTTCTACCTTTCTAAATGAAATGCCTAAACTGCTATTTCTTGATTTTTCTTTTGTAGAGCCAATTTTCTTTTTACTCTGGAGAAAGTGGATATGAGTCTGTTACCATCACTCCTGCCCCATGCTGCCTACATACTTCCCCTACTTCAATACCTGTGTATCTGCTTGAAAGGACTCTTCAATGTCAGCACCTACAGATCTTTTCTTTCAGGCTGGTCAGTCTCAGCTCTTTGGCGTGAGGATACAAGTCAGGTTGCCACTGTGAGGAATGTGGCCAGGAGAAGAGGCTAAGGAGATTCTTAGCATTCAGTGTACCCATGTTTTCCTGGCTCTCAGCTGTTCCTGGTGCCCCGACTTATAAATCTTTTCTGTTGGGGAAAAGGATGCTGGGATCCAGCTACCCCAATGAGGCTTTCAAGCTGCCTTCCTGTTTTTAGTCCACTCTGCCACTTCAGAGATGCTACCTAGTTCTGACTCTTTCCAGGGTCTGTTATGTGCACGTTTCATTTTTATTGGCTTTGACCCCTTCAGACTATTAGATTTCAGCTTTCTACCCTCTCCCAAGCCATTCCAACTCTTCTGCTTTCCATTATCTGTATTCTGTTGCCATGTTTCACCTATTTCATTTTCCTTCCCTTCCTCGGTCCCCCCTACATCTTAGTGCACTCTGGGGATGTGCATAATGCATACATTTGACTGGAAGTCTAGTGACGTGGCACCTAAGCTTCATTAACCCTATAGACCATTTTTATCATGTCGATAGGTGTTGATTGAACTGAGAAGAGAATGCGCCTCTCTAGGTTTATTTCTTCTTTTTCTTTTCGATAGTATGAAGTTTATAACATGCTTCACTGGAGTCATGAGATTCCAGTCACTTTAATTATTTTCTCACTCAAATTTCCTAGTCAAAAAGTCAATCAACTTCATCACCCGTAAATACAAGATAAAGATCAGCAAAAACATCATTTCTCCATAAAGTTGCCTCAAAATGTTTAAGGCAATCCTATAATTTTACTTTGGAATCAAAGTCATTTTGTTCAATATATATACAATAATTTATCATACTTTGTTATTGGACATATGGCAAATAATGGATATTAATTAATATGTATATATAATTTAAATTTATTTATATGTCCTATGTTTACTGTTTCTGATACTAGTCTAATTTTTTACTCTGGGAACACAGGTTCATTGTAATACATCAAAAAAGAAAGAGTTGTGTAAACAAAAAATGAATAATTCTCACTTTGTAAGGCAACGTATGTTATGATTTGCTGTGTAACCATCCACAATTTGTACATCTACCTAATAAATACTATGGTAAAACTCTTTCACTAATTCAAGACATTGGGATCAAGATACAATAGACAATTTATTCCAGGGTGAGGAACCAGGCCAAGATGTAAAATGGTAAAGGACTATAACTGGAAAGTCAATTATCTGACTCACCCACACTGAAGTTATAGAAGGGAAATGAGTGGATTTCCCAGGGAGGAGCTTTTCGGAGAAAGCCGTGTTAGCTCTCTCTTCTCTACTCATCTGCTCCCAACCCAGATTCAGAGGTGGAAGAAAAAGGGCTTTAAGGAGACCACTTAGATACCCAAATATGTGTCCTTTGCCCTGTGCAGCTGGGAGTGGGGAGGACACAGTGGACTAGCCTGGGAGTGACAGACAGGATGGGTACAGCGACTTCAGCAGCAGAGTGGAGGAAAGCTTCTTTTGTGATGGGATTGGCCTGCACTTGCAGAGTGCGTTGGGGGAATAATGGGAGTGCTGTGGGGGACATGGTCTGGTGGAGGTTGGTGGAGGTGGGACGGCAGCTATAAGACCTCAGTAGACAGATGTACGAAATGCTAGATTCCCAAAGGGAATGGAGACACTAGCTCTGGGATGGAGCCCTGGGAAGGGCACCAACAGCGCAGGGTTTTTGAAGAGCCAAGAGATACTCTACTAAAGAAAGAGTTAGTTTAGACTTCATGCAGAGAATGCAAAGCGGGCTTATGACAGGGAGACAATTTTGAAGGTTCCTTGGCCTTCTCCCTCATCTCCTTGCCCTGTTCTTTCTCACCTAAAGGGCTAGAGACTACAGGTAGGAAATAGCAAAGACAAGGTAGAAACAGAAAGCTGACCATGCATTTCAAATGTCCTATGGCTGTTACTTTGGCTGGTCTGAGATGCTTGTCTGGTGGCATGACCCAGACCTCTATTTCTGAGGGGTTGAAGCCCTTTGTTGTCTTATTTGGCTGCGGTCACTGTGATTTCCAATTCATAGTTACTGCAAGGCATGGAGGTACTAAGAACTGCCCAAGTACTAGGAGCTGAGCCCCTTGGTCTCTGGGTTGTAAACATCCTCCTTCCTGATGGTATATCCTGGCCCTCAAAGTAATCATGGTCAATGACCCAACTAGTGTAGTAAGTCCCTGTTTTCTGTTTTCATTCTATCGGTTCACTGGCATGAGGACCCCAAAGCAGTCAGGTGGTAGTCACAGCTTCAAGTTCAATGGAACCTGTATCGTATTCCCTGATGGAAGCAACTCCCCCATGAGAACTAGGGCTTCTAACTGGCATAGCCCAAGGCCATGGGAATGGGAAGCCCAAATTCCACAAGTGGGTCATTGATGATTATGATAAGATTCACTCCTTGGTCTGTACAGCCATGATTTCCAGCTACTACAGAAAACAGCACTACGCGTTGACTGTTAACTCAGTCCATAAACCACATCTTGGAGGATGGAGACCTAACCCCACAAGGTGCTGTTCCATACTGGCACCTTAGCTGGAATGTCAACAAGTCATTCCACTACCCTACCAGGGTGGCTGCCTTTGGGTGATGCAGTTCACGTTACGATCAGTGGCTCTCATAGTGAGAAACTTATCATTGCATCTCTGTTGCTCTAAAATGAGTCTCTTGTTCTGAGGCAATGTTGTGTGGATACCACATTGATAAATGAGGCATTTTTTTAAAAATGTTTAAAAAAAGTTCTCTTTTTTTGAAAGAGAGAGAGAAAGCACGCACAAGTGGGGAAGGGGCAGAGAGAGACAGAGAGAATCCCAAGCAGGCTCCGCGCTATCAGTGCAGAGCCTGTGTGGGGGCTCGATCTCACCAAACCATGAGATCATGACCTGAGCCCAAATCAAGAGTAGGATGCCTAACCAACTGAGCCACCTAGGCTCCCCTGAATGAGGCATTTTGATGGTGGTTCTGGCAGAGGCATTCCGTACAGGAAAGGCAAATCTCTATTTGGAATATGCATCGGTCCTAGTAAGGAGGAATCCTTTTGCCACCTCCAAAATGGGAGCAACGCAATGTAACTGACCTGTGCCCCAGGCCTGGTTAGTCTCCCGAAATGTGCCATATTAGAAGTTTAGTGTCAGCCCCTGCTATTAGACTGCACACTCAGCATAAGCAAGAGGGAGCTCGTTTTGCCGGGACCACACATAGCCTCCATCCCTGCCCCTTCTGCTATATTTCTCTTTTTAGAGACGGTCATGTCGTCTCAACACTTCAGTGAAGGGGCACATATAATCTCCAAAGTGGCTTTGGACTACTATCATAACACAGCAACTAGGTGGTCTTTTGAAGGCACAGTTGTAGTGCCAGCTTGGAGATAATACCCTGTAAGGATGGGGTACCACCCTCCATACTGCAGTGTATACCCTAAATCAATAGCCATTATATGGAGCTGTGACCCGTAAAGGTCAAATACATAGATTCTAGAACTAAGAGGTGGAGGTAGAAGTGGTCTTGCTTACCCATCACTTGGGGGAATTTGTACTTCCTCTCACTGCAAATATGGGGTCTGTACACTTAGAAGTCCTGGTTCCTAGAGGGGAAAAGTTCCAGCAAGGGACATTAAACTTTCACCTTTGGTAACTTCATGACTTTGGGCTCTTTGTGCAAGAGGCCAACAGGCAAGTAAAGGAGTCATGATCCTAGACAGAGAAACTGACCCAGAGGTGGTGTTGCTGTGAGGTAAGAGAAGGATCTGTTTGGAACTTGGGTGGTCCATCTGAAACTACTTGATACTTGCCCAATTTTGATGGTAAAGGCACAAATAAAATAGCCACTGTTTGAGAAGGGCTGATGCCAGTGGTTCAGATCCCTTAGCAGAGGGCCAGGATCACCCCACCAGGTAAGCCATCTAGATCAGCAAAGGTTCTACTGAAGGGTGAGGGGAATACACGTGCCCAGCCCTCTTGCCTCAATATGCAAAAACTGCAGGGCCATCCCGGTTCTAGAGCTCTCCATGCAGCAGTCATGACCAGACGGCAACTCAGCTTCCCTCATCCAATCCCACTGCCTTCATTTCCAGGGGATATTCCTAAGTAAACTTCTCACATGCATTTCTCCATCTTGGAGTCTATTTCCTGGGGGAACTTGACCCAACATGGCTTATTAATAGTCTCTTTGCTTCACCTCTTGTACCTTAATAGCCTACTTGCACAGCACAGCCAGAATGGCTAACAACACAAATCAGATCATGTCACACCCTGCTTAAAATCCTCCAAAAACTTTCACTTGCTCTTGGAATAAAATCTGATTATCATGGCTTAAACCCCTACTTTATGGAATCCTGCCCACCTATTCACTCTCTTCTCCCTACTTTCTGCTTACTGTGCGCTCCATGTTATTGGCCTTCCTTCTCTGCCAGAGATTTTGCATAGAGTTTAATGGACCCCTTTGTTTTTGTTTGTTTGTTTGTTTGTTTTTGCCAGTACCCAAATTAGATAACTTACTTTTGTCAACAGAGTGTCTGGCACGTGTTGGTATCCAAAAAAAAAAAAAAATCATTTATGGAATAAATGAAGGTCTAGGAGGTTAGAATCTAAGAAGGAGCCATTTCATCCAGACCATGGAAATGGTCTTGGTCAGTAGTGTATCGCTGAGAAATATCTTTGTGCACAGGAAGGCAGCTTTGATTGTTGGTCTTTATGTATAGGGGAAGGTAGGAGCTGGCAAACTTGGTCCTTAGAACTTCATCAGTCTTGGGGTGTCTGGGTGGCTTGGTCGGTTGAGCGTCCGACTTCGGCTCAGGTCATGATCTCACAGCTTGTGAGTTCGAGCCCCACATCAGGCTCTGAGCTGACAGCTCAGAGCCTGGAGCCTGCTTTGGATTCTGTGTCTCCCTCTCTCTCTGCCCCTTCTCCTCTCCTGCTCTCCTTCTCTCTCTCTTAAAAATAAATAAACATTAAAAAAAATTAAAAAAAAAAAAAGAACTTCATCAGTCTTCATGCATTTTTCTATCGTCAGAATTTCTGTTGAAATATCCTGAAAATTTCCACTGAGAGGCAATCTTTTTCCTTAATGAGACTTAACCCCCATCACTGTTCAATGGAAGCCACTATACTTTCCTACAAGCCTTACCAGATTCCAAGTGTTTTGGTCCTTTTCTGATTGAGGTATTAGACACTCAGACCAACCTGGCCTATCACCTTCTCCTGGCTGTGGCCTGTAAATGCTTCTCTTGGCTGCTTTGCACTAGTTACCCCCCTCTCTAACACAGGTGAATGGGCCCTCGAGACCTGCAGACTTTTTTGTTTACATAATGTTGTGTGTTGAATTGCATCCTCCCTAAAATTCATATGTTGAAATCTGAATATCTCCTTAAAGAAGACAGGATCTTTACAGAGCTAATCAGGTTAGAATGAGTTAATTGGAGTGGATCCTAATCCAATATGACTAGTATCCTTAGAAAAAAACAACACTTCCACACAGACACAGGTGTACAAGAAGAATGTCATGTGGACATGAAGATGGCCATCGATACACCAAGGAGAAAAGCCTGGAATAAATCCTTCCTTCACAGCCCTCAGAAGAAACCAATCCTTGATTTTACATTTCTAGCCTCCGAAACTGTGAGACAGTAAACTTCTGTATTTGAAGCCACCCAGTCTGTGGACCTTGTTATGGCAGTACACAGAATCTGTGCCTGAACTCTACAATGCACCAGGATCTGAGCTGGCCTGAGCCAGGCGGCATGTTGAGCCAACCGGAAGTTGTGGCGGAGGGCCCCCACAACTCTCAAGTCTTTCCCAGAAGTCCTTAGCAGACTTTCTGTAAAGTTCCATTGGACACAACTGAGTCACATGTCTGTGTTCTAGCTGACGGCAGTGCTGGGAAGGGCCTCTGCTACAGCAAACTCCTGCGTGTGCTCTCAGTGTGCAAGGCTCTCTCCCAAACACAGCCACTTAGAATCACCCAACTGGTTCTGTCACCTGTGTCCAAGGAAATGAGAGCTCCACCCTTCTGGTGCCCGGCTCAGCAAAGAATGCCAGGTAGCAAGGCACCTTTGACTAGGTGACTCACCAATTTTACTCTTCCCATGTGTCAGTCACTCTTCTAGATCTTATGATACAGATTTGAAGGAGACAGAAAGGCCCCTATTTCATGGAGCCTACTATTGAAGTAGCAAACAGGCAATAAGACAGGCTAGTCCGGACAAATCCTACTGAGAGGCTTCTTCAGTCTGGGTGGTCCACACTGAGAAGTAGTCATTTAAGCTGAGAGCAGAAGGTCTGCCAAGTTAGTACCCCAACATGGCAAGGAAAAATTAGAAGCAGCTAGCTGGGAATTCTACAAATTTGCATAGTATTACATGCCTTTTTTTTCTTAGATTACGTCAGGGTTAATAAATTCAAATTTTGCCATCAGATTAAGCCATGGTAGAGTCTGACATTTGCCATGAATTTGGCAAATGAGGACACAGGTGCTCAGATCTCGGCGGGCACTGGCTTTTCCCACTTTGCAAACCGAGGTCAAGCGTCCCGAATTTGTAGATTTCTGGTCAGTTTCTACGTGGGGCTCACTAATGCTGTCTCACATTAAACAGTTGATTAAAATATGCGAATAACATAAAGTATCCAAGGAAATTTCCCTGCTCCAGGACTGTTCGAGCACCCCTCTAAAGGGTGGATTCTGATCCTCAGCAATTTGTGACCTGCATCACTCCATAGGTATGATGCTGAGGTTGTCTCAGAGTGCAATCTGTTCATTTTTCAAAGGGCTTCCTTCAGATTATATACCTAATTAACATATAACCTTCCGTTCTGACACACTGCAAACATAGGCTTTTCTGGAGGTAAAGGCTACTTTAGGCAAAAACGATTCCACTTCAAACAACTTTTTTTATACTCTCAAAAAAGGAAGAAAAGAACCCCAAACAAAGGTCTATTCTATCTCATTTCTCAGTGTATCTGCAGAAAGGCTCTGCTTCTAAGCCAGGACAATATAATCTCCTGACGTGTAATACCCTAACATCATCACATATCTGCCCTTCTGACTTTAGGGAAAGAATCCAGTTCTAGTTCCTAAATACTCCGGCACCCTAAATTACCCAGTATCAGTCCCTAAACACTCGTCCCCCAAAGACAGTATACTGTTCTTTATCTCTTTTATTATTTTCCCCCCAATATTTTCTTTTATCTACTCCTTCAGCCCCTGCTGGTTTTTCAGAGCTTGGGACTCTTGTTGGTAGAGATACTTGTTGGTATCTACAGGTGGGGTTAAGGCCATCTTGGTAAAAGGTAAAAGACATTTACAAAGAGAGGGGAACGCTTTCATTTCATTCCAATTCTCGGAATTAAACTACTGAAGAGCACTTTCTGCTTTTCTAGTGCGTATTAGCGTATTCCCCCACATTTGCTTTTTGGGAAGCACACTCAGGCCTCAAATATCCTGAGAGGCTCTGCGCTATTTTGCGAACTCCACGGAGATTTAAGGTGCATAGAATAAATACCTTATGGAATATTACAGAACATCTGTCCAGAAGCCTATGGAGACCCCGAAAACGGGGTTTCTAACGAACATTTTCTCTTTGCTGCCGGTCATATTGATTTGCTGCTCAAACCCCTAACTGCTGTGGCCTTCTTTAAGGTAAACGTTTCCCACCTGGTGGAGTGATTCAGGGAGAGTCCTCCTGGCAGAAGGAGGTCGAATAACACTATTCCCAGGGAGGGGACGCGGCGGCTGCAGGCGTTAGCGAAACCCCGCGAAGCCGGGCGCCACCAGGGCCGGCGGCGGGGCGGCGGGCGCGCGGGGCCACCGGGAGCACGCGGCTGTGGTCTGGGCGGGCTCCGGGCGCGACCGCACGGCAGGCAGCTGCGGCGCGGAGGGCGGGCTCAGAGCTTTCTTCCGCGGGGCGGCGACGCTCTGCGCGGGCGCCGGGCGTTTCACTGGCGTCCTAGCAACAGGCGGGTGCGCGGCGAGTGGCGCCGGGCGCAGTGCGGGCGCGGAGCTGAGCGCTGCAGGTGAGTGCGGCTGGTGGGCGCGGGGCGGCCGCGGGAGACTCGCCGCCGCCCCTGCGGCCGGGGTCCCGAAGTTCGCGCTTGCTCCGCGCTGGGGTCCTTGCCGCCTTCCGCGTGGTTCGAGAAATGGGGGTCTTTTCCGGGCTCCGCTTCTGTCTCTCTCGCCGCTTCTGTCTCTCTCGCCTCTGCCCTTCCTCCCCTCGGGACTGAGATCCATCTCTCCCCTTCTCTCTCCCACCCCCGTTTAGCCCCTGCCCCCCCTGCGGACACCCTGCTCCTGCCCAGCCACCTTCTGCTCCTTCGCCCCCGAGCCCCCCACTCCTCCCTGCCGGGACCACCTCTCCTCTGTAATCCGTTCTGTTTCTCCCGCCGCCTCCCTGCCTCTTTCCCTCTTCGCCTTTCCCCTCCGCCCGTTCAGCTCTGCTCCCTCCTCGCTATCCAGCCTTCGCTGCCTACCCCTTCCTTCCTGTCTCCACTACCCCGTCATTCCTAGAAACTTCTTAGCCTTCAACTCTAACGCTTGTCACAGGTCTGATTGGTGCCATCATCGCGTGTTTTCACACAGGGTTTGAAGGTAGTTTTTGATTCAGGGCCCTGTTCATACCAGTTCTCTGAAATTTTCATTTTTCTGAAGCTTCATCATTCTAGAAATGCCAGTGTGTGCACAGACTCCCAATCGACCTTACCAGCCACATTTCTAGATCCTAGAGCGGATGTTTACAATTCCCTTAGCTTCATTGAGAATTCAGGTTTGCTTTTGCTCAAGTATTACAGACATTATTCACGGACGTGTTTCATTTTATTAATGATACAAGAAGCTTGCAACTAACCCTTAAAAAAGAAAAACAAATTGTATTATATCGATTTGATTAGTAGAGAAAATGAGTAAAATTAGAGAAGATGAATATGTGATTCTCAATCTATGCAAACACATGCACAAAAACTTTTTTCCTTTTAACCGTTAAACGTAAAAAACAAAACAAAACAAACTTACCTTAATGCAAAGGCATGTACTATGTATTGACATGTATTCGTTGTAACCGTGGTTCTTAGGCCAAAAGAACCTGGATGGCAATGGGTAGAAACTGGGGAGTAGCTTGTTTTAGGGAAAAAAAAGTGTTCATTTTCTATTTTTACCTGAGTTACACTGACCATTTTTTAACACCTCTGGGTTAGTGGAATAAATGCTGTAGCTTTGGTTCTTTTGGTAAATTAAGCCATCAGAAATTTCTTACATTTCTGATGAAAAACATTACCCTGTTTTCTTTTTAAAATGTATTCAGCCAAGTCTGCAAAGTACCTCTTTTTTTTTTTTTTTTTTTTTTTTGCCTTTTTATACCTGTCTTGTCTTGTTTGGAATTTCCTTCCACTTTTTCCCCTCTGATAATATTTTATTTGCCTCCTGGATTGTCCTAGTCCCCCTTCCTGGAGATTTTCTTAGACCTTCTGCCAACCAGCCTTCTCAAATGAAACCTGTTCACTGTCACAGCTCCTGGTTTACCAGATTGAGAAAAACAATTTGAAAATTTCAAATATGTTACACTTACTTTTCTATAAAAATTTATCATGATGAAAAGAAGCCCTTTTGGCATTTCTTTTTTTTTTTTTTTTTAATTTTTTTTCAACGTTTTTATTTATTTTTGGGACAGAGAGAGACAGAGCATGAACGGGGGAGGGGCAGAGAGAGAGGGAGACACAGAATCGGAAACAGGCTCCAGGCTCTGAGCCATCAGCCCAGAGCCTGACGCGGGGCTCGAACCCACGGACCGCGAGATCGTGACCTGGCTGAAGTCGGATGCCCAACCGACTGCGCCACCCAGGCGCCCCCTTTTTGGCATTTCTTAGCTCGTGTTAAAGTGTCTTCCGGCAAGGTGCTGTATAGGGTGTTGCCTGTACACGGTGTACCAGCATTTTGGTACACTTCCATATAAAATTAGTAAATTCCATATAAAACAAAGTATGTTCAGCCTTCCTTTGGTTTATATGATAGTTGCAATCCTGACGGATTTAGTGTATATTAAAACTGTGAAAAAAAAAATAGTGTGATTATTTGCAAAGTGGAAGTAGGTTCTGAGCGCAGGTATTACTTACCTGAAGTTTTCCACTTACTAGATGCCTGGAGATTGTAGCATAATTCTTCCTTCTGAGGACTGTCATGCATATTGCAGGACATGGAACATTCTCAGTCCTCATCACTAAATGCCAGTGATGTCCCTTTCATTTCAATAATGAAGTGACTTTTATAATTCTTCTGTATTATGAGCACCGCCTCGCTGAGAGCCACTGATCTGGATGTCCTGTTACTGGATTTCAAGATTTAATACAGTACAAACCCCAAATCTCCAAGTCATTTCCGTAGACTCTTGGTTTTTACTAAAACCACTTCTGAGGTTTAGTAGTAATTATGGGGGGGAAAGCTAATTATATTTTATATTTAACTTTATAACCATTTTAGTATTCTGGAAGGAAGCCTTTCATGATCACTTTTAGGAAAAAGCAAACAAGTATGGATTATCCGGGGAAAAAAGCCTTGAATCTTCACAATTAGGGTCAGAACTTACTTTCTAACTTGGCTCTTATTTAATGTTACACATGTTACCTTTTAAAAAGAAAGTCACGGGGCACCTGGGTGGCTCGGTTGGTTGAGCATCCGACTTCAACTCAGGTCATGATCTCACGGTTCATGGATTTGAGCCCTGTGTCAGACCCTGTGCGAACAACTCAGAACCTGGAGCCTGCTTTGGATTCTGTGTCTCCCTCTCTCTCTGCCTCTCTCCTGCTCGCACTCTGTCTCTCAAAAAAATAAAATAAAACATTAAAAAAAAAAAAGAATAACAGTTCAGTTTAATGGCACGGTTCCAAATGATGAGCAGTCCAGCCCGGAGGAGCATTGCTCACTTAGCCTCCAGCTCCGGCAGACCTGGGAACCAAAGGCCTTGAGGCCAACCTCCGCTAGGTCTTCCTTCTACTCTTGGAGTTTTTTCTTTTTCTGTTTTCTTGTTTCCAGTTACTTGAACTTTCTCTCTTAGGCCCAGGGAAATGAGAAAGTTATTCACCTCAGGGCAGACAGGTATGGGAAAATCCAAGTACTAGTCAGTTTTCCATAGAGTTGGTTCAGTGAAAATGAACTGTTTTTATTGCATTAAAAGTATAATTTGATGATTCAAAAATCAGCCTTGAAGATTAAGAAGCAGAATGTGAGTTGGGTTGCTTGAAAGTGAAAATGTTCCAGGGACAAGGTGGCCGCAGTCCTCTTGTGTCTAACTCTTTTTACTCGGCAGTGCGTGTGCTAGGCTCAGGTTTGAGCATTGACTGATACTATGGGCGTGGCGCTGACCAGGTCGGCGCAGTGGACGGCTGCCGGATACGGGACCAGAACCTTGGAAATTACTCCTCTCAATGAAGCAATATTGAAAGAAATTATGATGTTTGTGGAGAGCTTTATCTACAAATATCCCCAGGAGGCAAGATATGTTTTTGTGGAACCACTCGAATGGAAAACAGACTTGGACCCCTCGGCATTTGAATCAGGTTATATTGTCGGGTAAGCCAGTGAATTGCTTCTGGAATTTAATATCTTCATTGTACATATTTCTATCGATTGGTTGTAGGCTTGGGGCAAATAATTTAACATCTCTGAATCTCAGAAGTATGCTGACCCAGGGACTGCACGCAGAAGGCGCTTGGGTGAAATCTAAGACTATTTTGTTTGGCCAACACACCAGTCATCTAATTTTTATTTTTTAATTTTTTTAATGTTTAGTTATTTATTTTGAGAGAGAGTGTGTGTGTGCACTTGTGCACAAGTGGAGGAGGGACAGAGAGAGAGAATCCCAAGCAGGCACCTCACTGTCAGTGTAGAGCCCAGCATGGGGCTTGATCTCATGAACTGTGAGATCATGACCTGAGCCAAAATCAAGAGTGGGATGCTCAACTGGCTGAGCCACCCAGTCATCCCATCTAATTTTTTAAGTTTGAAGTTGAATTTATTTTGATACAGGATGCATTCTCCAGGTCACCACACTCCAACATTTGCTGTTGCTTTATGTCTGGGCTTTCCAGCTCATTCATATGACCGTACAGGTGCCGACAGGCATTGGTTTTGTGACCTCTGATATGAATAAGATCCCTACTGGTGTTTAAATATATTAACCCCTGGGGTAGCAGAGTGAGAGTGGTAAATTTTGTTCAGTTTACGGGAGAGGTTTTTTTTGACAATTGGCATTGTCTTCAAATGAGAACCTTCCAAATCTGAGACTAACAAAAAAATTCTACATCCACCTCAAACAGGGGGCTGTCAACTTAGCTCTTGTGAACATGAGTAAAATGTATATGTATTTATATAAGTGTGATTATATTGTAATTACACATGATGAATTTACATATACATATGTAAATAGTTTTTGTCGTTTTGGTCGGCTTCAGTGTATTTTCTACTTCAGGCATTCTGATCCTCCTTCATGTTTGCACATGAACTTTTAAAGTCTGACCTTATCAAAAACAGGTCACTAACCAGCCGAAGCTTCCTGTAGATGCCTTTTTCATTTTTCCCCTTTAGGATTATTTGTGAGCATAAACTCAGAATTTCATTTTTGGAACTGAAAACCATTCTTGAACTGTGTCTCTGGAGTGTTTTGGTTCTGCTGTTATGCTTTACCTTCTCCTGAATTTCCTGAAGTCTTTTTTTTTTAATTATGTTTGATTTCTAAAATTCTTTTCTAGCATTTATTCGTTTTTGAGAGACAGAGACTGAGCGTGAGTAGGGGAGGGGTAGAGAGGGGGGACACAGAATCGGAAACAGGCTTCAGGCTCTTAGCTGTCAGCACAGAGCCCAATGTCGGCCTTGAACTCACAAAACCATGAGATCATGACCTGAGCCGAAGTCAGCTGCTTAACCAAACTGAGCCAACCCAGGTGCACCAAATGTATTTGATTTCTAACTGTGAGAGGTCACTCCTCTCAAGCGTTTGTCATTATTTATTGCTCCCACTTAAGTTTAATATAGGTCACACACTGTTTTTTCTAACCTTTGAAGATGAACTCTGTGCAAAAACCATACAGTTGAAAACATGTGGGCTACTTAGTACAAACATGGATTTATTTATTACTTATTTTTTACTTATTATTATTTATTTTTGAGAGAGACAGAGTGTGAGCAGGGGAGGGGGAAGAGAGAGAGGGGAGATTCCCTCTGAGCTGTCGGCACAGAGCCTGACATGGGGCTCGAATCCACAAGCCGTGAGATCGTGACCTGAGCCGAAGTTAGACACTTAACCAACTGAGCCAGCCAGGTGCTGCCATACAAAGATACTTAAAGCAGATGTCAGAAGAGTATCAAGAGTATCCTGTATCTTGCCTCTGTACTTATTCTGTGTCCAAGTACACGCGATGGCCACGTCTGTGACCTCCTTAGGTGGGCACCTAAGCACACACATCTCAATCATATCACTATTTCTCTGTCTTTATCCTCGTCCAGTTTCTCTTGCGCTATTTCCATTGTTACACCTCTCCATACAGTCTTTATGTACAGTGTTCCCTCTTAAGCAGGATGTTTCGACATCTTGATACCACGTGTGTCCTGTCTTTCTCCTGTCAGACTTACGAGGCAGCTTTTCCTTGGGCCAGTTTTTTTACTCATTGGTCTTCTTTCTGACCCATATTAATAATATCTTTGATGTTGGAAGGAAGAAGAAGGGTCTGATAGTAGCCCTTGTTGTATCTGAGGGAAACCATGCCTTCGTGGCTTGATGAGAACCAGGTGGGTACTGATTATCCTGAAGAAGGTGGAGAACACAGCTGAGATTTTGGTAGTAACGGAAAATACCAAATGCTTTCACATCCAAGTCTTGATATGAGCCCTTGCTCCATCCCTCAAACCAAAGAACTGTCAGCAGCCCATAGCCACTTGTGATGCCATATCTAGCAACAAAGACAAGTCCTGTAAACCAGAGATGCCTTCAATGGCTAGAAGAATGCATTGTTAAAACAGCCCCAGCTGCCTCATTCTTTGCCCTTTGGTTCACATGCACTCTTCTTGCTTAACTGCTGGCCCGTAGGACACCTTTTATTCACTTATTTAAAGGGGGGAAGCTGCTTTCCTTCCAGGTGGGATTCAGGTCTGTAAGTCCATGTAGATATAAATACCTAAGTCATCATAAAGACTTGGAGCTTGGAGTCTCTGGATGGGTTTCTGCCAAACAGGAGTATTCTTGAGTATTTTAGACTATTTAGACAGACTCCTCTTCTTGGGAATATACATCTTCTCAGCCTCTTGTTCCAAAACATCACTTTCATCTGCATGGAAAGTCTGTTGGAGTAAGTAAGCTATCCTCTTTCATTGATCTCTGCAGATATTTGGGGAATATGCTTATACTGTGGCTTCATTTCTTATTTGATTTTGTCCATCTCCAAATTCACTCTTTGTAGCCGTCAATAAAAAGTTTGCTGAGCCTTCTTCTAAATTAGGCTGACAGGCATCTGACACTGAAACTGATCTGCTAGTCACACACTGCACAGGTTTCACATTTCATCAACCACCTTCTTTTGTGCAGATCATTACTGAGTAGATGGGCACAGCACTTTCCACATGTTAGATGACTCATTCTTTTCCTTTAGAATCATTTCCAACGTACGGCTCTTCATCCTGTAATAACATTTGTCATCATCCTTCCGTGTTCAGTGTTTTGGAGAAAAGAAGCTCCACTTCATTTTAATGGAAATCAGAAGTCGCCTTGTATTACCATTCTCAATTGCTTTGTTCTTATCAGGCAGGATGAGATTAATAATCTCTCTAAGATACCTCAGCATGAAGCCCAAGTCCACTGGAAGCCCAAGTCCACTGACACCCTCCGATGATCAACACCATCTGTTGGTTCACAGAGCTGAGGTGCTTTGACTCATTAGATATAGCTTGGGAAACTTCCAGATTCGACTAAGCACTCAAACCACTTAGTGACAATGTTATTACCTGTTCTTTTCTCTCCTTCTTGGTAGAACTCTGATCTTTGAATGATGTCAGCTTTTAATATTGTGGTATTTCAGTTGTGAATTTCTCTCTGCCGTCTCAGGGATGTGTCTGATTTGGGATACAGTTCTCTTCCGGTAAGAGTTGTGTGTGGGTGAGAAGTCGGGTTCCTAGTACTGGCCCTTTTCCCCCTGTCCTGTACGCTTCCCTCACAATTGGTACCTTCTTTGTTCCTACTTTACTTTTCTCTTTTATGAATCTCCACAAGCATCTTTTTTTATTGCTTATTTACCAATACTCCTTGGGAATGGGCATTGTTTAATCCTTTTGCTTTTTTGTTCTAGTCATCAGTGTCATGAAGGCTCAATTACATGATCTCCTGTCAAAATATTGTTTTATGAAGACAATAATTATTATGTTTTGGTAAATTTCTAAGTCATGGTAATAAGATCACATGGCCATAACATTGATTATTGAGCTCTTTGTTTCTCTTACCTGAGAATTGCTAACTAGTTTCTCAAGTATGGTCTTATTTCCCTGCTACTATTTAGACTCATTATGAGTAATTACTGTGTCCTAGACACTAGGGATGAAGTAAATGAGATATTTCCTGCTCTCTCACTTATAGTATAAGCTATTGTATTTCTACGTCCCTTCTACAGTTCCAGTGTAAAAGTCTTTTGATCAGGTCAGTGGATTTCATTTATATCACATTTGTCTTTTTTTTTTTTTTTTAATGGTTTTTAAATTTATTTTTGAGAGAGAGGGCGAGTGCAAGTGGAGGAGGGGCAGAGCCAGAGAAGGACAGAGGATCTGAAGTGGGCTCTGTGCTGACAGCCGAGAGTCCAATGCAGGGCTTAAACTCATGAACCACAAGATCATGACCTGAGCCAAAGTCGGATGGTTAACCAACTGAGCCACCAACGTGCCCCTATAGCACATTCTTCTTTTCTTTTAAGTTTATTTATCTTGAGAGATGAGAGGAGGGAGGGACAGAAAAGGAGAGAGAGAGAGAGAGAGAGAGAGAGAGAGAGAGAATCCCAAGCAGGCTCTGCACTGCCAGCACAGAGCCCAACATGGGTCTCAATCCCACGAACCCCGAGATCATGACTTGAGCAGAAATCAGAAGTCAGATACTTAACCAACTGAGCCACCCAAGCATCCCTACAGCACATTCTTCTTGACGTCATGAGGTGGGTGCATTACTTTTCTTTCTAAGAGCTCTTTCTTCGGGTGTTATCAGTTAGAAACTGTGAACCCAGAGACAAACCTGCTCTTCTACATCCTCCCTATAGCTGACATTTTACTTCCTACCGCTCTGTTGAGTTACAGGTTTCAACTGGTGGGAGCAAGGAAAAATGTGTCCTGTGCCCTTGACTTCCAGTTTCTCACCAGCAGTTTCACCTTCTTGAGTTCAGTGGCTTGATATTGTTGGCATTCAGTTGGCTTATAACTTAGTCGTGTCATCATCCACTTAGCACAAGTGTCCAGCCCCGTACAAAACTTTAAGAAATATCAATCCAGTCCTAGAGACACTATTCCAAAAGCTTTATGTTAGAGAAAACACACATTTTGTAAACAACACCTATCACCGATCAGTCTAGAAATCTTTCGTTCATTTATTCCTCCTCTATTTATCAAGCACCTTCTGTGTGCAGTTACTATGTAAGTTCCTGCACATAGAGCTATGGGCAAGACTGATGAAAGTTCCTGTATTAGCCTCCTGTTGCTGCTATAACAAATTATCACACACTTAATGGCCTAACACAACACAGATTTAATTTCTTACAGTTCTGGAGGTGAAAAGTCTAAAATGAGTCTGTAGGGTTAAAATCAAGGTGTCGGCAGGCCTGTATTCCTTCTGGGGGCTGAAGGAAGATCCATTCTTGCCTCTTCCAGCTTCTGGAATCCACCCACATTGCTTCTTGGCTCCTGGCTCTGTGTTGCTCTGACCTCTATTTCCATGTCACATTGGCTTCTCTGACTTGACCCTCCTGCATATTCCAGAATAGTCTTCCCATCTCAAGATCCTTAACTTTACCCATCTGCAAAGTTCTCCTTTGCCATGTAAGATAACACATTTATGGGTTTCAGGATTAGGATGTAGACATCTGTGGGGTGCCACTGTTCTGCTCCCCATAGTTTCTGTCCTCTTGTTTATGTCCTAATGAAATAGTGCTGTAGTGGCAGGTAATCTGAGTCTTTCAGGTTTACTTTTTCTAATGAACTGGCAACATTTCACATCTGTTTATCTGCATTCCAATTTAAAATATGTTAGATCAGGTCCTAAGATGAAAGCAGCTTTACCAGGGATATCAGTATATAATAAAAACCTAAGCAGTTTAGTTAATGTTGTAAGTGGTAGAAATCTACAGAAATATCACTGCCACAAAAATATCTTAATATTTTTTAAATGCCAACCTAAAAAATAATTAAAATGGACAGAAACACAAATCTAGGAGACCCAATAATTTCTGATCAGGAAAAGTCCTTTTAGAAAAACCTGCTTATTATCCAAAAGTAAACCAAATTAGGGGGTTTGGAGTGGGAAAGCAATCCACAGATGGGACCTAGTTTGTCTTTTTTTCATAGTTTTTTGTTCAGAAACACAGAGTAGCCAAGAAAATGTCTAACCACTAATTACTGTGGTGTAAATTTTATAAATAGTATAACATTAGAAATCCCCAAAACATGAATGGTCCTGTAGAACCAGTGATTTTTTTAAAAATATGTCTGACACATTGTTAGAAAAACAAAAACAAAAACCATGAGTTCATGAAGGTATTCAAGAAATTGCTTACCATTTTCTTCCTGGATCTATTGTGTTGCTCACTATGGTTGCTAATAAGGCTGAGAATTTAAGGGTCTGAGTGTGTACAAAGTAGGAAAGGAGATGAGCTTCTAACACGCAGCATTTATATTCTGTGTTTTATAATGAGACATAGGAATAGTTCATCAAAATGTCTTCCACTTAACTTCACTAGCATCCAGGTAACCTTAAGTTTTCTTTTTTTTTCTCGCGTTATAGTGAAACAACAGTCAAATCAGAAGAAGTGGATGAAAATGGACAGCCTTTGCTGTTTCTCTCTGTACCTCACATTAAAATCAGGAATTTTGGGCAGCTGTCACGTTTTTTACTTATTGCCAAAGATACAAAGCTGAAGGAAGCACAGGCGTGTGTTGAAGGTGATATTTATACTCCAGTCTATGATTTGAACTTTTAGAAACATAACCTCGGTGGTGGTGGGGAGGGGATCATTTGTTACAGTCTCCTGGACAAAGTTCTGTAACCTAAAAGGTAAAAAAAATTCCTGTGTTCAACTTCATAAAAAAGTCATTATTTTTTCTTGGCTGAATGTTAATGCTCATATCAAATTTCTACTTTAAAATGAAAGGCCTTAATAACTTTATTTACCACTAGAAACCTTCTTCTAATTTTCATGTGTGGTTTAAAGACAGGCTTCCTAGCTTCGGTAAAGACCAGAGGACTCTAGCCTTTGAGGTCCACACAGGAGAGAAGACGGATTAGAAGGGCCAGCACCGGAATCCACACTCTACTCTCAGTACTGCTGTGATGGATGATGATTTGTTTCCCTTAAAATGAATGTAGACTTTTCTTTTAGCAGAATTGGCTCATAATAATCTCACTGTCCATTGGTCTCAGCCCTACTCCATTGTGAGCTGCACGGCCTTGTGTGAATAGTTACATTATTCGATGGGAAATATTTTTCCTCTCCATTACAGATGAAGATTTTCATCCTTGTCTAATCATCTAACATGCTAAAAGAATGTGATCAATTGCCTGCCATAATTGTACTCCAGATTTTTCTCATGAGTAGACAAATATCTAACAGTAGATAAAGATGCTGTATACATGGTTTGCTTCTTTGGAATCATGTGACTAGAAGGTCCTAAGCATAAGGTGCCTGGGTTCTGCCTCTTGTCGTTCTTTGCTGTGTCTACTGCTGTGAGGTAGGAAGATGATCTTTTTTTAATAAAAAATTTCTTTAAGATACGAACCTCAGGGCAGCAGCCTCTTTTTTATCTCTTGCCTACTCTTCTTTATTAGGCTATCTATACATCAAACTACTCTGCTGAAGAGGAATAAAATCTTGAGAGTAAAGCTGAATTCAGGAAGGTCATTAATAGCATTAAATTCAACTTAATATATGAACATAATACATAGACTGGCTGCTATATATCTAGTTTGGCTACATATGAATCTTTTGCTGCATTTTGTCCTTTCTGTGGGAGTTCTAGATACAACCCTTAGTTTTGGGTCCAAATTCCATGGTGCACAGCAATTTGGGGATTAGGTTTGTGTCTTTCCGCAGAATTCATCTAGTACCTTTTTTTCATGAGTCTTTATGAAATGACCACCATACTGGTGATAAGTTGAGATGCTCAATCGGTGGATGATTCCTAGATCTCCTTCCCCTGCCCCTCCCCTGATGTGGTCTTTTCTAAGAGGTCCTAAGCCTTTTCTGCTATTTTCTGGTGCCCTAGTCCCCTTCCTGTTGCAGAGTTCATGTGATCCCTGTGCTCTCTTCATTTCAATCAGGTCGAGCTTTCTGAACTAGTTCCGTAGGCCTTTTCCCCTCCCTGTCCAAATGCATCCATACTTCATCTTACTTGAATTCCTCCTTTCCAGATAAGGCTTTGCCACTTTCTTCCTTGTTTGCAACTACATGGTTCTTTGGCTTTTCCCAAATCCTGTTTTCAGCATCTCTAAGTTCGACTTTCACACCTGTGTCAGCCTTGATTGTGCATTGGTGTTTCAGGTTTTCACTGTAACTTTGGTATGTGCATAAGTACTGGCCAGTGTTTTTCCAACTCTAACATCAAAAGACATTGAAAATATGAGCAGTTTGAACAGGTGGAGGAGACGGGCAGTGGATCTGTAGACTGAGAGAAACACACTCTCTTGGAAAGAAAGCATTTGTGAATGCACTGGTGCACGTGCGCACACACACACACACACACACACACAGACACACAGTTCTAGTGATGATTCTTTTTTTTTTTTTTTTTTATGAAATTTATTGACAAATTGGTTTCCATACAACACCCAGTGCTCATCCCAAAAGGTGCCCTCCTCAATACCCATCACCCACCCTCCCCTCCCTCCCACCCCCCATCAACCCTCAGTTTGTTCTCAGTTTTTAACAGGAGTGATGATTCTTCTAAGGAGACCAGTATTTCCCTATCTTCAAATCAATTCTGAGTATATTAATTGAATGCCCATGCTGGACAATGCCCCACAGTCAACAAAAAAAAAAAGAAAAGAAGGTCTTGGTCTTTGTCTTATTAGAGAGGTGACGTAACTAATGATGTTACAATACAAGGCAGGACATCCCAATGAGTGCAAGAGAGTTCCTACTATAGTAGAATCTGAGAAGTAGAGATCAATTCAAATGGAGTCCATCAGAGAAAGCTTAACGAAAGAAACACATTTGGGTGGGCTTCAAAGGATTTGTTAGTCTATGTTTCTTGTAACAGAAGACAAGAGGATCATTTTTGTTTATTTTTTGGTCAGCTAACAGAGATCCTGTAGCAAAAATCCTGGGTTTAGATTATAATACAATGAAAGAAGACACATCCACGGTAAACATCCTTGATAAAGTTACCAAAGGTGAAGATTCTGAAAATGAGATTAAGATGAAGATCGCCAGGCTGCTCAGCCAACTGGATCTGCACCTCCTGAACCATTCTCTAAAACATATTTCACTGTGAGTCTTTAAAAAAAAAAGAAACCTCTAAAAATTAGTTACAAAAAGTGCTTTCGGAGGTTTTTCATAAACACACAAAAAATATAGACGTTATTGCCATTGATTTCATGTGAAATTTTATTGGATTAAGATTGTAGTTTATCGCATGAATATTTCTAAAACTAAAAATTAAAAGTTTGCAGTCAGCATTGCTAAAGTCTTCCGTGGGGTTTCGCCTAATTCTGAGGACATGAAGCGACCTTATTATTTTCAGTCTCTTCAGGCTGTTAGGTAAATTATTGAATGATAATGCAAATATCATGTAGAGTTTGTAAGATTAAAAACTTGTTCATTTTTCTAGTTTTTTTCCTGGTATTATAGTGTTATCACTAAGAAACGAAGTGAATATTTAAATGAGTACATTTAATGCTGCATTAAACGTGAGTCACTGATTCTCTGATGTTTTGACAGTGTTGTCAGATTACAACATGGCTAAAATTAACTGCAGTATTTTTGTTGTTGTGTAATTTAACCACAATTTTAACTATAAAAAACAATATTCCCCCCCCACCGCTAAAATGGAATGTTTTCATGTGCTTTCTGCAGGTTCTCTTTTAAAGTGTCAAAATGAATTTCTTACCATTTATTTCAGAGAAATAAGTTTAAATCCCACAAGTGTTAAGAACGATATAGAAATGCTGAAAAATTTCTCAGGAAAAGGAGAACAAACTGTCTTGGAATCTATCAGCTATACCTCAGGTTTATATTATTCTCAGTTTCATTTTGTGTTAAATATAATTATTTCCAAATGCTTCAATAGCGACCTTAGGATTGAATATTTGAAACGATGAAAACTTAAAACTTTAATCATATTTATTTTTTTAAAGCCAACATATTTTATTTTTAGGAGCTCCTTTTAATTGACTGAAACTTATTAATTGGTTTCAGATTATGAATTTTCAAATGGATGTAGAGCCCCACCTTGGAGACAAATTCATGGAGAAATTTGTTACGTGCTGGTGAAACCACACGATGTTGAAACTCTGTGCATTACTTGTAGTGCAGAAGGAGTATTTTTAAATGGTGTAAGTAATTTTTTAAGAACTCTGTTGGTTTTGGTGCTTAGCTCAGTCTCTGTAAACGCAGGCATGTGTCCAGGATTGAATCCTGATGACCACAGAAAATGCGATACTGCTCTGTGGGATTGAAGCAGATCCCCCTGCTATGAGTTTGCCAGGCAAATCCAGAATTGCCTCAGAATTAGCCCCAGTGTTCCCCATTGCAGATCATTAAGTCAATCTCCTACGAAATGATCTCCAAAGGGGCCCGTGCCACTTTATACAACAAAAACCTCCTTAATCAGTTCCCTGATTAATTATACAAGTATTAGGGAAAAGAAGAGGCAGAAGAGGACCAAGGAAGTAACACAGAAGCAATAACTACAGCTTTTACCCTAAGAGTTGAGAGGACAAAGGGAAGGGAGGCACTAAAATGTGGGAGCTTGGAGGAAGTACCCCATGAAGCTGGGACCTACATGTCTGGTGAGGGGCCAACTGCTGGGCTGGGCTGGTGGCGTAGGATCTCAGAAGATGGACCTTCCAGAGCTGAGATTTAGACCTGTGAAGAGTGGACCCCGCTTACATTGGCAATGGTGTGTTTAGGAGTTCAGAAGGGGGACCGCACAGAACTGGAACCCACGACTCTGAGGACTGGTCAGTTCCAGGAGAAGCTGGCCCCCTCTGAGCTCAGGTGGTCTCCCTGAAACTGGCATCCAGACCTCTGAGGAGTGCATTGCCCAGTTAGTGTTGGTACCTTGGGAGCTCAGCAGAGGATGTTTGCAGAACTGGCAGAGCTGAGACCCAGACCTTTGGAGATGGAACCCTGGTCGGTTTATAATGGTATTTCTGAGGGGTCGTAATGAGCCTGGTTCCGAGAGTACAGGGGAAAACCCTGGGAACTAGAACTAATTGTTCCTACTGGGAGCGACTGCTGCTGCCAGGGGTGAAGGGCTGTTGCTGGGGTAACTCTAACAGGGACAGCAGACGAGGAAGAGGGAGTATGTCCCTTCCTCCCTCCAGCTTGTCAGTGTTCCTTTCACTTCCTGCTGACTGACGCTGACCTAAGCTGGCAAAAGAAAAACACAGTGTTGCAGATCCCAAAGCCCTGAGCATCACTAAGCAGAGAGATGGCCTTCCAAAGCCTCTAGATTAAAAAACGTTTAGTCTTCTACCTGTTCACTGAGGTCAACTTTCTCCTTGGCGGTGTAATTTGGGGCCTCACAGGCAAAGTCTGCAGGGAGAACCCAAATCTGTAACGGGGACCCAGCCATCAGAGGGGACCGTTTGGAGATTCGCTACCTCTTGGTTTGGATTGGTGTGAACGTTTCGGTGCCGCTTTCTTGATTACCGGCAGGCATCTGTCCTGATGTGCCTTGTTCGTGCTTTTTTTCTCAGCATGATGCTTAGCTTATGTCTGAAAAGAGGAGGGAGACAGCCTAAACATGATTGTACTTTTGGTTCGTCTTGATACTTTAAGTGAAATTTCCAATTAGACAATAAGAGGTAACAAAAGGAATGATTTTCTTTGACTTTCTAGAGTGGGGCAAGGAGACTTGGTTTATAGCAAAGGCCTACATACAACTTTATTTGATATGGAAATCTAAGTATTCCTGTCTATTAAAAAAATGAAAGATAAGGAACATGAAACTATTCAGTAATTACAGAAAAATGCATAACACACTAGAGTTATATGTATATGCATGATGTTTATGGATATATAACACACTACAGTTTTTTATGTATACGTTTGGTTAAGGGAGAACCAAATCTTTTCTATTAGGGTAGGCAAAAAAGGAAAATGATCAAAGGAAAGACAAAAAGAAAGAGGTACAAAGAGTGGAGGGATGGACTGATACATAGAGATTAGAATTCTAGAAAATATAAGCCTATAGCAACCGTGTCACACAGAACAAGAGCAAGGGTGTGACAAATAGAAACAAGCTTTTCTGTGCTGACATTCTAATCTTGGGGCCTTTTATGACTTCGCCAGAGGCTCTTGAAGTCATACTGCTTTTTTACATTTGAGAGGTACAGAGGGAAAGAAACTTTGATTCTTTGCTGACCAGCAGAGTGCCCTACATGCATATAGGAGGTAGTCAGTAAAAGCATGCTGAATGAATGAATGACTGAATGAATGGATAACTTTAAGAGAGAAAGATTTTGCCTATATTTCTTATGTATAAAGACTACCACATGGGTCCTTTAGAGAGGAAAACGATATGTGGGCTTGGGTTGTGATGTATTGATCAGGTTCAGTTGCTATTACATTAATAACAGCATCAAACTTTTTCTCCCAAAGGGCAAAACAGACAATGAGGGGGAAATTAATTATGAGAGAAAAGGTGAAATTTATAAAGACCTTGTCACATTTTTAAAAGAAAAATCAGCAAAATTTTCAGAAAATATGTCTAAACAGGTAAGTTTATAGACTTAAAATTTCATAGCATAGTGTTACTTGACTCAACTTTCTAATGAGAGTGATTCTGCCTATATTTGGACTTTGCTTCTATTTTCAGTGCTTTTCACAATATAATATAAAATACAAAATAAGTGTAGTACTTTGAGAAAGTTTCTGATTCAGGTAATAGGTGTAAAATATTTCAGATTGCTTTCTAAATAGCACTCTTCATCTTCCCTTTTGAATTAATAACACTAAGAACAAAGGAGTCAGCCCTGTTAACGAAGCCCAGATGTTTTGATTATTTTTATCCTTTCTCGACATCCCATGATTACTACCGAATTGGATTGCCTTAATAAGTGTCACCTGCATATGCATAAGACCTGTGCTTCCTTTGTGTCTTTCGTGGTTTTTGAAATAGTGTTGCACAAAGAAATCAGTTAATAGAGTTATTTCATGAAGTAAAATCTTGATTGAAGCTGATGTAGGCAAGAAACAATATGCAAGAAATACTAATGAAACACACTTAAACTCCAGGCTGATTCCCAAGAGGTCAATTCCACAAATCCCACAAGAGATGACTTATCGGGCCCATTGTTTCCCTTCTGACCCTGCCACTTCCGGAGGACTGTTTTCTTACTACACTGCTGCTACTCTTGTCCCGAAACTTCTCTTTGTCATCATCCTGCAAAGGCTTTTTATTGCCTGGTGTTTGAGCACCTGTTTTCCTGGACTCCAGTTTTTCCTTTGTTGTTATTGTCGTAAAATAACTATACAAAGCATAAAATTTGCCATTTTCACCACTTGAGTGGTATCACTGAGTGGTGTTAATTACATTCCTAATGTTCAACCATTACTACTGTCTACTTCCAAATCTTTTTCATCATCTCAGACTAAAACTCTGTTCCCTTTATGTAGTAACTTCCCCTTTTGCCTCCCCCAGCTCCTAGTAACCTCTCTACTTTCTGTCCCTAGACATTTGCCTTTTCTAGATATTTCAGATAAATGGAATCACACAATATTTGTCCTTTGGTATTTGGCTTATTTCATTCAGCATAATGTTTTCAAGATCCATCCATGCTGTAGCCTTTGCCAGAACTTCATTCCTTTCTATGACCAAATAATACTCCATTTGTATATTATGCCACAATTTATTCATTCATTCATCTGTTGATGGACACTTGGGTTGTTTCCACTTTCTTGACTATTGTGAACAATGCTATAAATACTGGTGTGCAAGTATCTGAGTCCCTATTTCAGTTTTGGAGAGTATGTACCTAGGAGTGAAATTTCTGGGTCATATGGTAATTCTATGTCTTAACTTTTAGAGGAACTGCCAAACTGTTTCCACCTAGACTGCACCATTTTATGTTTTTACCTGCAATGTGCAAGGATTCTGGTTTCTCCACATTCTCACCAATACTTACTATTTTCTGTGTGTGGGTTTGTATGTGCATTTATTGTAGACAACCTAATTATGAAGTGTGGTATTTCCTTGTGGTTTTGATTTGCATTTCCCTAGTGATGAGTGACGTTGAGCATATTTTCATGTGATTATTGGCCATTTGTGTATCTTTTTTTTTTTTTAAGAAATGTCTATTCAGTTCCTTTGTCCATTAAAAAAATGTTTTGTTGGTGAGTTGTAGGAATTCATTATATATTGTGGATATTAACCCCTTATCAGATCTAATATTTGCAAATATTTTCCCCCATTCTGTGGGCCATCTTTTCATTCATCTTGACAGTATCCTTTGATACACAAACATTTTTAATTTTGATAAAGTCCAACGAATACATTTTTGTTGCCTGTATTTTTGGTATTGTACTTAGGAAACCATTGCCACATTCAAGGTCATGAAGATAGATATGCCCCTCTTTTCTTCTAGGAATTTCATGGTTTTAGCTTTTAAATTTAGGTCTTTCATTCATTTTGAGTACAGTTTTATATATGGTGTAAGTAAGATAAGGATGTAATTTTATTCTTTTCCGTGTGGATTCCTAGCATTATCTGAGGAAGAGATTGTTCTTTCCCCCACTGAATGGGCTTGGTATCCTTTTGAAGATCAATTTACCATAGATGTAGGCGTTTATTTTTGGATTCTCAATTCTATTCTATGTTGTTTATCCTTATACAAGTCCTACACTCTTTTGATTACTATATCTTTGTAGTAGTTTTGAAATTGAGAAGTAATGAGTCCTCAAACTTTGTTCTTGCTTTTCAAGACTATTTTAGCTGTTTGGGCTCCCTTGACTTTTTATCTGAATTTTAGGTTTGGTTTTACCATTTCTGCAAAAAAAAAATAGCATTGGGATTTCGAAGGGATTGTATTAAATTTACAGATTGCTCTGTATAGCATTGTCATCTTAATATTAATTCTTCCAATCAATGGACACGGGGTGTTTTTCCATTTGTTTTTATCTCCTTTAATTTTTTTTCAGCAGTGTTTTATGTTTTTCAGGGTCAAGTCTTTGTCTTCTTTGTTAAATTTATTTCTGAGCATTTTATTCTTTCCTGATACTATTATAAATGATATTGTTTCCTTAATTTCCTTTTTGATTGTTCCCTGCTACTATAGAGAAATAAAACTGATTTTTTTCATAGAATGTGCAGGCGTGTGCGCAGGGTGGAGAGGGGCAGAGGGAGAGAGAAAATCTTAGGCAGGCTGCATGCCCAGCGTGGAGCATGATGCAGGGTTGATCTCACAACTGTGAGATCATAACCTGAGCCAAAATCGAGAGTTGGATGCTTAACTGACTGAGCCATCCAGATACCCCACTAGAACTGATTTTTGAGGGTTGAAATCAGTTCTGACTTTTGAATATGAATTTCAAAATCAAATCCTACAACTTTACTGAATTCATTTATTCAGTTTTTTAAAAAATTTTTTAACGTTTATTTATTATTGAGAGAGAGAGAGAGAGCATGAACAGGGGAGGGGCAGAGAGAGGGAGAGACTCCAGGCTCCGAGCTGTCAGCACAGGGCCCTACACGGGGCTCGAACTCACAAACTGCAAGATCATGACCTGAGCTGAAGTCAGTCGCTCAACCAACTGAGCCACCCAGGCGCCCCCATTAATTCAGTTTAAAAAAAAATCTTTTGGTCTTTCTACATATATGATCATGTCATCTGCAGAGAGAGTTTTACTTCTTCCTTTTCAATTTGGATGTAATTTCTTTTTCTTGCCTCATTACTATAGCTAGACCTTTTAGGACTGTGTCTAATAGAAGCAGTGAAAGGTACCTCCTTGCCTTATTCCCGGTATTGGGGAAAGGCTTTTAGGCTTTTGCCATTGAATGTGATGTTAGCTGTGAGCTTTTCATAGATGGCCTTTATTGTGTTGAAGAAGTTCCCTTCCATTTAGTTTTCCTTTTGTTGGTGTACCCTATCATTTTGGTGGAGCTTCCTAAGCAAAACAGGCACATTAGAGGGAAAAAATTGAGGGTTAGTGTGTGAAAATATCTTTATTTTTCTGTCCATTATTGTTTCTGTAACGATAGTTCAAAAATAATTTTTACTTAGAATTTTTAAGGCAATTTTTCCTATGTGGCCTGTTTTGGCCTTTCCCTTCTATCAAAGCCTTTAGGATCTTTTCTTATTCCTGATGTTCTGTAATTTTCATGATGATATGGTTGGTGCTGGTGTTGTTTGTTTTTCATTAATGGTGACATATGTCCTTCAGAACTAGAAAAATACTTTTTTCATATCACATCTTTAATCATTCCTTCTTCTCTGTTCTCTTTGCTCTCTTTTTGAAACTTACTAGTTGTTTGTTGGGATTCTGAGATCCTCTGATTTTATTTTCTGTCACCCACTTTCTGTAAATATACTTTTACTTTATCTTCAAGACGTTGTGCATGTCTTTACAATTTAAACTCTCATATTTTTAACATTTTGTTTTCAGGCGCTTATCTGTACAGATCATATGCTTTCATTTCTCTTGGAAAATGTGGGAATAAAACAGCAAGATCAAACGGTAGTTGTATGTTTAACTTTTTAAACAATTTGTAAACTGCTTTCCAAAGTGGTTGTAATATTTTACATACACACCAGCAGTGTATGGAGAGTTCCAGTTCTTCTGCTTATTCGTCAATAATTGGTCACGGGCACCTGGATGGCTCACTTGGTTAAATGTCCAAGTCTTGATTTCAGCTCAGGTTGCTCTCAGGGTCATGAGATGGAGCCCTGTGTCAGGCTCTCTAAAAAAAGAGAGATTCTCTCTCTCCTTCTGCCCCACGCTGGCTCACATGTGTCCTCTGTCTCTGTCTCTGTCTCTCTCTCTTTTTCTCAAAAAAAAAAAAAAATAGGTATGGTCAAACCTCTAATTTTAGACATTCTAATAGGTGCGTGTACTGGTATCTCCCTGAGTTTTCATTTCCGTTTCTTGAATGCATTCTTTCATATGCTTATTTGCCATTCATCTATCTATCATATGTGATGAAGTGTCTATTCAGATTTTTTTGCCCGGTTTTTTATTGGGTTGTTTGATTTCTCACTCAGTTGTGAGAGATCTTTATATATATTCTTGGCTTGCATATTCTATCAGATATATGACTTGTAAATATTTCCTCCGGGTCCATGGCTTATTTCATTCTCCAACCATTGCTTCTAAAGAGCAAATGTCCTCAATTTTTATGAAGTTTAACTTGTTAATTTTTTCTTCATAGTGTTGTATCTGATAAAGCTTTGCCAAACCCAGTGTCACAAAAATTTTTTCCAATGTTTCCTTTCTAGAAGTATTCAAATGTTAGGTTTTACATTCAGGCCTTTGTAATTTACTTCTTGTACATGATATGAGGTGCGGATCAAAGTCCTTTTTTTTCTTTTGAATGTAAATATCTAGTTGTTTCAGCACCATTTGTTGAAAAAAAAACATCCTTTCTCCATTGAATTACCTTTATATCTTTATCAAAATTCAGTTGTTCATTTGTGTGAGCGTATTTTTGTTCCACTGATCTGTTTGTCTGTTTTTATACAAGTACTAAACTGTGTTGATCACTGTAGCTTTATAGTAAGTCTTGAAGTCAGGTAGTGTAAATCTTCCAATGTTGCTCTTTTTCAAACTTGTGTGGCTATTTTACATCTTTTGCAAGTCCATTGGAATGTTAGGATCAGCTTGTTGAATTCTTCATAAAAACACTAAAAGAATTGTGGTTGAGATTGTGATAAATCTGTAGATCACTTTCAAAAGAGCTGATGTCTTAACAATATTGAAGTTTCCAGTCCATGAATATAGTATGTCTCTCCATTTAGTTAGATCTTCTTTAATTTTTCTCGGCAATATTTTGTAACTTTCAGTGCATAGTCCTTACACATCTCTTGTGAAACCTACCTGTAAGCATTTCATATTTTGGGGGTGTTACAAAAGAAAACCACAAGCCCGAAGTGGCATCACTTAGGCCAAGTCAACCACCTAACAGATATATTATTATATATCCTAAAATGTGTGTTACTATTATTATAGTATTTATACCTAAATAACTACAATTTCAACCAACCAGGAATGTACCCTGCAACCAGTCAACTGGAATTTCCTGGTCAATACCAGGAAATTTACTGATTTACCCCTTCTTCTCCTCTTAAGAGGGCAACCTTGCCTAAACAATATATTCCTTGATAGTCAAGTCCCTTTTTTAAATGTTCTTTCAGCCTTTAAAACCTTTTCTTTTGTTTACTTCAGTGGAGCATCTCTCTAATTACCAGATGGGATGCTGCTGGATTCATGAATCCGTTAATAAAGCCAGTTAGATCTTCACACTTACTCATTGAGTTTTTATTTCACAAGGGCTATGGTTAATGGTAGTTTTAAATTTTCAATTTGTGATTATATGTTGCCACTCAAAATACACTTGGTTTTTATATATTGATTTTATATTCTGAAACACTAGTTCTAGTGTCTGGTTTGTAGATCCTGGGGAGTTTCTATAGAGGATCATATGATCTGTATATAAAGATCATTCTGCCTCTTCCTTTCCAATCTCAGTGCCTTTTTTTCTTTCCTTAATGCCCTAGCTGGAGCCTCCAATATAGAATTATATAGAAAAGGTCTTTTGTTCCTAGTGGTAAAGGGAAAGCTTTCAGTTGCTACTCCGTATGTTAGCTGTAGCTTTTCCACATATTAAATTTATAAGGTTGAAGAAGTTCCCTTCTATTTCAAATTGTTAAGAACTTTTATTAGGAATAGATGTTGGATTTTATCAAATGATTACCTTTTGAGATAATCATGGGTTTTTTTCTTTTTTTATTGTCAGTGTAGTAAATTACATTGATATGAGTTTTCAAAAAATAAACTAACCTTACATTTCTGGAATGTAGGTTGTTCAGGATGTAGTATCTCTATTTATATATGATTGGATCTCATTTGCTCAAGATGTAGTATCTCTATTTATATATGATTGGATCTAACTTGCTAAGATTTTCAGTTTCACATTCTATATTTATAAGGTTGTTGGTGTGTCATTTTCTTTAATACCTTTGGTTTTGGTTATCAAAGTGATACTGGCCTTATAGAATGAGTTGGAAAGTTTTATCTCCTCTGCAATTTCTGTAAGAGTTTGTGTAGAATTGTTATTATTTCTTAAATATTTGGTACCGAAGCCATCAGGGTCTGGAGTGTTCTATGTAAGGTAAGTGTTTTAAAAAGAGATTCGGGATTCTGGGAAGATGGCGGCGTAGGAGGACGCTGGGCTCACCGCGCGTCCTGCTGATCACTTAGATTCCACCTACACCTGCCTAAATAACCCAGAAAACCGCCAGAGGATTAGCAGAACAGAGTCACCGGACCCAAGTGCAGACGAGAGGCCCACGGAAGAGGGTAGGAAGGGCGGCGAGGCGGTGCGCGCTCCACGGACTGGCGGGAGGGAGCCGGGGCGGAGGGGCGGCTCGCCGGCCAAGCAGAGCCCCCGAGTCCGGCTTGCAAAAGCGGAGGGGCCTGACGGACTGTGTTCAGACAGCAAGCGCGACTTAGCGTCTGGGAGGTCATAAGTTAACAGCTCTGCTCGGAAAGCGGGAAGGCTGGAGGACAAAGGGAGGGTGAGCTGCGGAGCCCCCGGACGACAGAGCTCAGTTTGGCCGGGAACAAAGGCGCTAGCCAGCGCCATCTCCCCCCCCATCCCCCAGCCAAAATCCCAAAGGGAACCGGCTCCGGCCAGGGAAATTGCTCGCTCAGCGCGAACACCCAACTCTGTGCTTCTGCGGAGCCAAACCTCCGGCAGCGATTTGACTCCCTCCGGCTGCCACAGGGCCCCTCCTGAAGTGGATCACCTAAGGAGAAGCGAGCTAAGCCTGCCCCCCCTCCCGCCGTGCACCTTGCCTTCCCACCCCAGCTAATACGCCAGATCCCCAGCATCACAAGCCTGGCAGTGTGCAAGTAGCCCAGACGGGCCACGCCACCCCACAGTGAATCCCGCCCCTAGGAGAGGGGAAGAGAAGGCACACACCAGTCTGACTGTGGCCCCAGCGGTGGGCTGGGGGCAGACATCAGGTCGGACTGCGGCCCCGCCCACCAACTCCAGTTATACACCACAGCACAGGGGAAGTGCCCTGCAGGCCCTCACCACACCAGGGACTATCCAAAATGACCAAGCGGAAGAATTCCCCTCAGAAGAATCTCCAGGAAATAACAAGCTAATGAGCTGATCAAAAAGGATTTAAATAATATAACAGAAAGTGAATTTAGAATAATAGTCATAAAATTAATCGCTGGGCTGGAAAACAGCATACAGGACAGCAGAGAATCTCTTGCTACAGACATCAGGGGACTAAGGAACAGTCACGAGGAGCTGAAAAACGCTTTAAAGGAAATGGAAAACAAAATGCAAACCACCACGGCTCGGATGGAAGAGGCAGAGAGAATAGGTGAACTAGAAGATAAAGTTATGGAAAAAGAGGAAGCTGAGAAAAAGAGAGATAAAAAAATCCAGGAGTATGAGGGGAAAATTAGAGAACTAAGTGATACACTAAAAAGAAATAATATACGCATAATTGGTATCCCAGAGGAGGAAGAGAGGGAAAGGTGCTGAAGGGGTACTTGAAGAAATAATAGCTGAGAACTTCCCTGAACTGGGGAAGGAAAAAGGCATTGAAATCCAAGAGGCACAGAGAACTCCCTTCAGACGTAACTTGAATCGATCTTCTGCACGACATATCATAGTGAAACTGGCAAAATACAAGGATAAAGAGAAAATTCTGAAAGCAGCAAGGGGTAAACGTGCCCTCACATATAAGGGAGACCTATAAGACTCGTGACTGATCTCTCTTTTGAAACTTGGCAGGCCAGAAAGAATTGGCACGAGATTTTCAGGGTGCTAGATAGCAAAAATATGCAGCCCAGAATCCTTTATCCAGCAAGTCTGTCATTTAGAATAGAAGGAGAGATAAAGGTCTTCCCAAACAAACAAAAACTGAAGGAATTTGTCACCACTAAACCCCCTACAAGAGATCCTAAGGGGGACCCTGTGAGACAAAGTACCAGAGACATCACTACAAGCATAAAACATACAGACATCACAATGACTCTAAACCCGTATCTTTCTATAATAACACTGAATGTAAATGGATTAAATGCGCCAACCAAAAGACATAGGGTATCAGAATGGATAAAAAAACAAGACCCATCTATTTGCTGTCTACAAGAGACTCATTTTAGACCTGAGGACACCTTTAGATTCAGAGTGAGGGGATGGAGAACTATTTATGCTACTGGAAGCCAGAAGAAAGCTGGAGTAGCCATACTTATATCAGACAAACTAGACTTTAAATTAAAGGCTGTAACAAGAGATGAAGAAGGACATTATATAATAGTTACAGGGTCTATCCATCAGGAAGAGCTAACAATTATAAATGTCTATGCGCCGAATACCGGAGCCCCCAAATATATAAAACAATTACTCATAAACAGAAGCAACCTTATTGATAAGAATGTGGTAATTGCAGGGGACTTTAACACCCCACTTACAGAAATGGATAGATCATCTAGACACACAGTCAATAAAGAAACAAGGGCCCTGAATGAGACACTGGATCAGATGGACTTGACAGATATATTTAGAACTCTGCATCCCAAAGCAACAGAATATACTTTCTTCTCGAGTGCACATGGAACATTCTCCAAGATAGATCATATACTGGGTCACAAAACAGCCCTTCATAAGTTTACAAGAATTGAAATTATACCATGCATACTTTCAGACCACAATGCTATGAAGCTTGAAATCAACCACAGGAAAAAGTCTGGAAAACCTCCAAAAGCATGGAGGTTAAAGAACACCCTACTAACGAATGAGTGGGTCAACCAGGCAATTAGAGAAGAAATCAAAAAATATATGGAAACAAACGAAAATGAAAATACAACAATCCAAACGCTTTGGGACGCAGCGAAGGCAGTCCTGAGAGGAAAATACATTGCAATCCAGGCCTATCTCAAGAACAAGAAAATCCCAAATACAAAATCTAACAGCACACCTAAAGGAAATAGAAGCAGAACAGCAAAGGCAGCCTAAACCCAGCAGAAGAAGAGAAATAATAAAGATCAGAGCAGAAATAAACAATATAGAATCTAAAAAAACTGTAGAGCAGATCAACGAAACCAAGAGTTGGTTTTTTGAAAAAATAAACAAAATTGACAAACCTCTAGCCAGGCTTCTCAAAAAGAAAAGGGAGATGACCCAAATAGATAAAATCATGAATGAAAATGGAATTATTACAACCAATCCCTCAGAGATACAAACAATTATCAGGGAATACTATGAAAAATTATATGCCAACAAATTGGACAACCTGGAAGAAATGGACAAATTCCTAAACACCCACACTCTTCCAAAACTCAATCAGGAGGAAATAGAAAGCTTGAACAGACCCATAACCAGCGAAGAAATTGAATCGGTTATCAAAAATCTCCCAACAAATAAGAGTCCAGGACCAGATGGCTTCCCAGGGAGTTCTACCAGACGTTTAAAGCGAGATAATACCTATCCTTCTCAAGCTATTCCAAGAAATAGAAAGGGAAGGAAAACTTCCAGACTCATTCTATGAAGCCAGTATTACTTTGATTCCTAAACCAGACAGAGACCCAGTAAAAAAAGAGAACTACAGGCCAATATCCCTGATGAATATGGATGCAAAAATTCTCAATAAGATACTAGCAAATCGAATTCAACAGCATATAAAAGAATTATTCACCATGATCAAGTGGGATTCATTCCTGGGATGCAGGGCTGGTTCAACATTCGCAAATCAATCAACGTGATACATCACATTAACAAAAAAAAAGAGAAGAACCATATGAGCCTGTCAATCGATGCAGAAAAGGCCTTTGACAAAATCCAGCACCCTTTCTTAATAAAAACCCTTGAGAAAGTCGGGATAGAAGGAACATACTTAAAGATCATAAAAGCCATTTATGAAAAGCCCACAGCTAACACATCCTCAACGGGGAAAAACTGAGAGCTTTTTCCCTGAGATCAGGAACACGACAGGGATGCCCACTCTCACCGTTGTTGTTTAACATAGTGCTGGAAGTTCTAGCATCAGCAATCAGACAACAAAAGGAAATCAAAGGCATCAAAATTGGCAAAGATGAAGTCAAGCTTTCGCTTTTTGCAGATGACATGATATTATACATGGAAAATCCGATAGACTCCACCAAAAGTCTGCTAGAACTGATACATGAATTCAGCAAAGTTGCAGGATACAAAATCAATGTCCAGAAATCAGTTGCATTCTTATACACTAACAATGAAGCAACAGAAAGACAAATAAAGAAACTGATCCCATTTACAATTGCACCAAGAAGCATAAAATACCTAGGAATAAATCTAACCAAAGATGTAAAGGATCTGTATGCTGAAAACTATAGAAAGCTTATGAAGGCAATTGAAGAAGATTTAAAGAAATGGAAAGACATTCCCTGATCATGGATTGGAAAAATAAATATTGTCAAAATGTCAATACTACCCAAAGCTATCTACACATTCAATGCAATCCCAATCAAAATTGCACCAGCATTCTTCTCGAAACTAGAACAAGCAATCCTAAAATTCATATGGAACCACAAAAGGCCCCGAATAGCCAAAGGAATTTGAAGAAGAAGACCAAAGCAGGAGGCATCACAATCCCAGACGTCAGCCTCTACTACAAAGCTGTCATCATCAAGACAGCATGGTATTGGCACAAAAACAGACACACAGACCAATGGAATAGAATAGAAACCCCAGAACTAGACCCACAAACATATGGCCAACTCATCTTTGACAAAGCAGGAAAGAACATCCAATGGAAAAAAGACAGCCTCTTTAACAAATGGTGCTGGGAGAACTGGACAGCAACATGCAGAAGGTTGAAACTAGACCACTTTCTCACACCATTTACAAAAATAAACTCAAAATGGATAAAGGACCTAAATGTGAGACAGGAAACCATCAGAACCTTAGAGGAGAAAGCAGGAAAAGACCTCTCTGACCTCAGCCGTAGCAATCTCTTACTCGACACATCCCCAAAGGCAAGGGAATTAAAAGCAAAAGTGAATTACTGGGACCTTATGAAGATAAAAAGCTTCTGCACAGCAAAGGAAACAACCAACAAACTAAAAGGCAACCAACGGAATGGGAAAAGATATTTGCAAATGACATATCGGACAAAGGGCTAGTATCTAAAATCTATAAAGAGCTCACCAAACTCCACACCCGAAAAACAAATAACCCAGTGAAGAAATGGGCAGAAAACATGAATAGACACTTCTCTAAAGAAGACATCCAGATGGCCAACAGGCACATGAAAGATGTTCAGCGTCGCTCCTTATCAGGGAAATACAAATCAAAACCACACTCAGGTATCACCTCACGCCAGTCAGAGTGGCCAAAACGAACAAATCAGGAGACTATAGATGCTGGAGAGGATGTGGAGAAACGGGAACCCTCTTGCACTGTTGGTGGGAATGCAAATTGGTGCAGCCGCTCTGGAAAGCAGTGTGGAGGTTCCTCAGAAAATTAAAAATAGACCTACCCTATGACCCAGCAATAGCACTGCTAGGAATTTATCCAAGGGATACAGGAGTACTGATGCATAGGGGCACTTGTACCCCAATGTTCATAGCAGCACTCTCAACAATAGCCAAATTATGGAAAGAGCCTAAATGTCCATCAACTGATGAATGGATAAAGAAATTGTGGTTTATATACACAATGGAATACTACGTGGCAATGAGAAAAATATGGCCTTTTGTAGCAACGTGGATGGAACTGGAGAGTGTGATGCTAAGTGAAATAAGCCATACAGAGAAAGACAGATACCATATGGTTTCACTCTTATGTGGATCCTGAGAAACTTAACAGGAACCCATGGGGGAGGGGAAGGAAAAAAAAAAAAAAAAAAAAAAAGGACGTTAGAGTGGGAGAGAGCCAAAGCATAAGAGACTGTTAAAAACTGAGAACAAACTGAGGGTTGATGGGGGGTGGGAGGGAGGGGCGGGTGGGTGATGGGTATTGAGGAGGGCACCTTTTGGGATGAGCACTGGGTGTTGTATGGAAACCAATTTGTCAATAAACTTCATATAAAAAAAAAAAAATAAAAAAAATAAAAAAAAAAAAAAAAAAGAGATTCAACGTCTTTAATAGTCATAGGGCCATGCAGGTTATCTATTTCTTTTTGAGGGAGCTTTGGTAGATTGTCTTTATTTTATTTAAAAAAATTTTCCACTGGTGTAAAGTATACATAACCTTTGCTATTTTAACCGTTTTATTTTTGTTTTGAGTAATCTCTACCCCCAGTGCAGGGCTTGAACTCACAGCCCCAAGATCAAGAGCCACATGCTCTACCAACAGCCAGCCACATGCCCCGGTAGATTGTCTTTATAGGAATTTTTCCATTTCATCTAAGTTGTCAAATTTATTGGCATAAACTTGTTCAAAGTTATTCTTTTATTGGGGCGCCTGGGTGGCTCAGTCGTTTAAGTGTCTGACTTCGGCTCAGGTCATGATCTCACGGTTCGTGGGTTCAAGCCCCACGTCAGGCTCTGTGCTGACAGCTTGGAGCCTGGAGCCTGTTTCAGATTCTGTGTCTCCCCCTCTCTCTTTGCCCCTTCCCCACTTGCGCTCTGTCTCTCTCTGTCTCAAAAATAAATAAGCATTAAAATTTTTTTTAAGTTATTCTTTTATTAATCTTTTAATGTCTGTAGAATACGTAGCTATTGTTATCTCTCTCATTCCTGATACTGGTCATTGGTGTTTATTTTTTCTTCTCGTCTGGATAGAGGTGTATGATTTTCAGTTTCCTCAGAGACTTAGCTTTTAGTTTCATTGATTTTTTCTATTTTTTTTCTACTTTGGTATTTATTATTTCTTCTTTTCTTTTTACTTTGTGGATTATATCATGTGGTTTTGGTGGTAAGTTCTTCCATATTCTTGTTGATATTCTATCAGTTGTCAAGAGAGAGGTCTTGAAGTGTTTCAACTATAACTGGGGATTTGTCTAATTTTTCTTTTAGTTCTGTTTTTTTTTTTATTTGCAACTCTGTATGTGCATTTAAGATTGCTGTTTTCTCCCTCTCTCTCCTTGGTTGTTTTTCTTTTTCTGAAGTCTACTTAATCTGATAATTTTATACCACTCCTGCTTTCTTTTGACTAATATTTGCATGTTCTATCTTTCCCCTCCTTTTACTTTCAAGCTACTTATATTTATATTATTATATTTGAAGTGAGTTTTTTTTTAAGTTTTTATTTATTTATTTTGAGAGAGAAAGAGAGCACAGGAGGGACAGAGAGAGGGAGAGAGAGAGAATCCCAAGCAGGCCCCACACAGTCAGCATAGAGTCCCATGTGGAGCTCAAACTCACAAACCAGGAGATGATGACCCGAGCCAAAACCAAGAGTCAGACACTTAACCGACTGAACCACCTGATGTTTCTTTTAAATAGCATATAATTGAGTCATTTAAAAAAAAATTTTTTTTAACGTTTATTTATTTTTGAGACAGAGAGAGACAGAGCATGAACAGGGGAATAGCAAAGAGAGAGGGAGACACAGAATCTGAAACGGGCTCCAGGCTCTGAGCTGTCAGCACAGAGCCTGATGCGGGGCTCGAACTCACGGGCCGTGAGATCATGACCTGAGCCGAAGTTGGATGCTTAACCGACTGAGCCACCCAGGCGCCCCATAATTGAGTCATTTTAAGAAGAAATTTGTGAAACTTTCTATTGGTGTATCCACTGATGTGTTTAGATCATTTACATTTAATATTGATATGTTGTGGCTTACACTTGCCAGTTTACTTTTGTTTTCTGTTCTTCTATTTTTCATTTGTTTTCTTTTTCCAGTTTCTATGGATTACTTGAACATTTTTTAGAATTCTATTTTGATTTATCCGCAGTGTTTTTAGTGTATCTCTTTGCATAGATTTTGTGTGTGTGTGGAGTTACTCTGGGTATTGTACAATATTATACATACATAATTAATAATTATCTATTGTTTGACATCATAGCAGTTTGAGTGAAATATAGAAACCATGTCTCCTTCAAACAATAATTGTATATGCCTCAATCCTTTGCAACTCCTGGTATGTCACAAAAAGAAAAGCTGTCGACATATTCTTCCTTTACAAATTTACTCTATGAGAATATGTCATTTCTCTTTCAACATAAACTTCTTATAAAAGCTGTAATACTATTACACTGATGTGACTGAAAAAATAAATACAACTTTAGTAAAAAAATAAACCATATTTTCTTTTAAGTCCCTTTACCCTCTCTAATTTATAATTGTCTTTATTTCTTTTGCATACATTGATAACTATATGAGACAATGTTATATTTTTGTTTCAACCATCAAACTTCATTTAGAAAACTCAAGAGCTGAATGAAAGTCTTTTGTATTTACCCACACTTTTATTCTTTTCCATTGTTCTTTTCTGATATTGCAATGTTTTCTTCTTTTATCACAGTCTTTCAGTTTAAAAACTTATTACCCTTTTGGGGCGCCTGGGTGGCGCAGTCGGTTGAGCGTCCGACTTCAGCCAGGTCACGATCTCGCGGTCCGTGAGTTCGAGCCCCGCGTCGGGCTCTGGGCTGATGGCTCGGAGCCTGGAGCCTGTTTCCGATTCTGTGTCTCCCTCTCTCTCTCTGCCCCTCCCCCATTCATGCTCTGTCTCTCTCTGTCCCAAAAATAAATAAACGTTGAAAAAAAAATTTGAAAAAAAAATAAAACTTATTACCCTTTAAGGTAAATTTGTTGTTGACAGATTCTCTTCTCGTTTTTCCTTCATCCACAAATTGTTTTGTGTTTCTTTCACCCAAGAACTTCTTGACATCCCCTTCATTTCTAAAGAATATTTACCCTGGACATAGTATCAGGCTGACAATTCTTTACTTTCAGTGCTTAAAAAAATGTTGTTTGAATTCCTTCTGTCTTCCCTGGTTGCTTTTGAGAAATCTGTTATTATTTTAATTGTTTTTCTCTTATAAGTAAAATATTGTTTCTCTCTCAACTGCTGTTAAGAATTTCCTTGTCTTTAGTTTGTGAAGTTTGATTATTATGTGTCTTGGCATGGATTTCTTTGAGTTTTTCTTGAGTTTGTTTAGCGTTTTTTCAACTTTTTGAATCTTAGATTTATGTCTTTTTCTAACTTAGGGAAAATTCAAATCATGTTAGGATACATTTTTAGTCTGACCCTCTTCCTCCTCTTTTTCTGTTATTCTGAGGACATGAATTTTGGAATTTTTGTTTTGGTCTCACAAATCTTGAAGCTCTATTCATTTTTGTTTCCAATCAATTTTCTCTTTGTTATTCAGATTGGGTAATTTCTGTTGTTCTATCTTCAACTTCATGGATTAGTCATAATCCCCCTCCAATTGTCTCTGTTTAGAATTTTGATTTGGCAGTTCCTTGGATTTTTTTTTTTTTTTTTTGGACTTTAAAGGTATCATTCTCTTTTCTTCTGGCTTGCACTGTTTCTGATAGGTCTCTTTTAATTGTTGTGTTTCTCCCTCTGTCTGTCATGTGACTTTTGTCTCTGGCTCCCTGCAAGATATTCTCTTTATCTGTAGTTGCAGCAATTTGTACATGATGTGTCCCAGTCACTATAGCATTTGAGTTTACATTTTTCTGACAGTGGCGAGGAGTGAGTAGGTCAAATGCAGCTATTGGATCTGTGTGTGCTACAGCAGGGGGTGAGTTTAGGAACATCCATTGCTATCAGCCTAGCTCTGTTAGAGACCTCAGTCCTGAAGTGGCCCTCATCCAATGTGTGCCACTAAGCAACACAAGTTAGATGCATCAGAGACTTCCTTTAGTGAAGTTACCACCAGTGTTAATTTTCAGATAGCACTAGATAATTCAGAAATGATATCATTATAAAAATTATTATTTTTTTAAATAAAGGAGAAGAGATTCAGCAACAAAAAGGAAAAGAAAGAACCAACTAATGAGCCACCTGAGAAGGAAGAAGCAGCCCCCGTTCAGAAAGCTATTACTGGTTCAGGCAAGAGAACACTGGAGAAGAACCAAATTAATTTTGGGAAGAGTCAAATGACCAAGAGATTAGAGCCAAGTTTAAGCTGGAAGGCTACTGTTCGTTTCAAAGAGTATGTGGAAATTTGCGTGATGGGTTTTCTGATACATCCTCAGTAACCACATTTGCCTAGTTTTTCACATAAGTTTGTGTCATAGCAGGAAAGGACTAGAGTAGATATTTACATTCCCTCCGTAATGCAAGTGGATCCCTCCCCACTCCTCTTCATATACCAAGTAGAAGGATTTGATGTGAATAGGGTTTACATGTGGGCACCGGAAGGGAAGGGAAGGGAAGAACACAATTCACTCAGTAAGTCAGGGAAAATGGCGCATGAAAAAGATGAGAAAACACATGGAGACATCTCAGGAGCAATGTAAACATAGTTGTAGGGACCTGATTAAGTAAGTGCTAGGAGCATTTAGGATGACTAAAATTATGTGGAGTTAATCAGGGAAATCTTGATAGAGATAATGTCTTGTCATTAACAGAACTTTAAGTAAATACTATAGAAAGGCTAGTAAATATTAACAAGCCTAAGTAAAGTAGACACTGGTTTGTTGAATGTCTGAAATATACAAAACTAGTTCCATTTTGGGCCATCTATAAATAGGTACCAGAGCACAGATTAAGGACCAGCCTTATGTAAATATCAGAGCAGTCAGAAGTGCCTAGAGCACTTTTTAAATTAGCAAATAGGCTTACAAGTTTCATGTCACCTGATTGGGCAGGGATTCTGAGGACCACTGGGTGATTGCATTTTGCCTACAAACCCAGAGAGCAGAGGGAAGGAGTCCTGTGGAAAGAGGAGACACTCTTGCTCCTCTAATTCTCAATTTTGAGGTGTTTGGTCTTTGTGACTATTTGAGTCTGAAAATGACAAATACATGGGCTGCTCTGTTACCTGGAAGGTGAATTTTTAAAAAACTGCGTTGCCCACGTGCTTACGTTTTTCAATCAGGAAATTACCTAACAACAATTTAGTGAAAACTCACTATGTGCCAAGGACTGTGCTCAACCTGGGAATACCTGGAAAACCGATACGGGCCCTGCTGTTGTGCTGGGTGTGGAAGATCAGAAAAGAGGCAGCTTTCAGCCAGGGCAGTAGGCACTGCTAGTAGAAGGCACAGAGGGCAGGGCCACCACAGTGATGGCAGCCTGTTCCTAGCACCTGTTCCTCACGAAAGACATAGTGGACCACATGCTCCTCCACTACATAAAGTACATGGCTGTGCCTGAGAGACAGAAGGGACATCTCAGGTGTCAGATGAGGCTGGAACTCATAGCCGTTTTCTGTATTAGGAGAACATCACTTGGGTGCATAAAAGTGATGGAATATTTGTATGTATTTCTATTTTTAATTTCCAATTAATCTGCATAAATTAATTTTAAAAGTTTATGTGTTTTTAGGTACAGAAGCTTACTAAGAGACCCCCAAGAGGAGAAACACAGAAGAAGACCTGAAAGGTCAGGGCCGCCTGTTAAACCCGGAAGAGCGCAGTTAGTTCGGTATGTGTCTATTAACATGAGCTATTCTCCCACCACCCTCTTTGTTTGTTTGTTTGTTTGTTTGTTTGATTTATTTGAGAGAGAAAGAAAGATGGGGCTTGACGAGGGAGGAGCAGAGAGAGAGAGGGAGAGAGAAGATCCCGAGCAGCCTCCGCACTGTCAGTGCAGAACCCGACATGGGACTTGAACTCACGAACCATGAGATGATGACCTGAGCCCAAACCAAGAGTCGGACACTTCATCACCTGAACCACTCAGGTCCTTCTCCAGTTTCTTTAGATGCAAGTTTATATTGTTGACTGAGACTTCTCTTTACTAATGTAAGGATTTAGTGCTATGTAGTTTATAGGGCTATAACGCTATAAAGCAGTGCTTTCTGCACTGCTTTAGCTCTGAGCTGTGCACAAAAGTTTTTGATATGTTGTATTTTCATTTTCATTCAGTTCAATGTGTTTTTTTGTGTTTTGTTTGTTTGTTTGTTTTGTTTTGTTGTAATTTCCTTTGAGACTCTCTTCTTTGAGCCAAGAGCATTATTTTGTTTCTAGGCACTTGGGAGATTCTCCTGTTCTGTTTCTGTTACTGATATTTTAGTTTGATTCCACTGTGGTTAGTGATCATACTCTGTATAATTTCAGTGCTTTTAAATTTGTTGAGGTTCTGTGTGGTCAGGTTATCTTGGTATAAGTTCTTTGGGTGCTTAAAAGAATGTGTAACTTGCTGCTGTTGGGTGGAGTGTTCCATAAATGTGGAATAAATAATGTTTATTTGGTGGTGTTGATTTCTTCTATATCCTAGCTTATTTTCAGTCTAGTTCCATAAATTGATGAGAGAGAAGTATTGAAGTCTCCAACTATAATTGCAATTTTTCTGTTTCTCCTTTTAGTTCTGTTTTTGCTTTATGTATTTTGCAGTTCTGTTGCTTGGAAATACATATTTAGGATTACCGTGACTCCATCTTTATGTAATTTCCTCTGTGTCCCTGGTCGGTTTTGCTCTGTTTTGTTTTGTTTTGTTTTCCTTTTTTGATGTCTACTTAATCTGATATTATATAGCCATTTCTGCTTTCTTTTGATTGTTTGCATGGTGTATTTTTCTTCCTTTTCTTTCAAACTAACTATAACATATCATTATATTTGAAATTAGTTCCTTGTAGATGGCATTTGGTTGGTTCCCTTTTTTTTTCTTTTTTGTCCATTAAGTTAAACTCTGTCTTTTAAGGGATATTTAGATCATTTACCTTTAATGTCATTATTATGTTAGGGCTTAAGTTTGTCATGTATATTTTTTTCTGTTTGTTCTTTTTGATTTTTATTTTCTTGGTTTTCTTTCTCTCCCTCCATTCTCTCTGACTCCCCCCCCACCCCATTCCATAAAAGTCTTTTTCAACTTATTCCATTTCGAAGCATGGTAAGAGAATGAGTAATTTTTAAACTGTAATAATTTTTGAGACTTTTTGAGTCTTAATTGTTAGATTAATTCTTCTTAATTCTTCCGGGTCTTATTTAAATCTTATGTTTTAGGGGCGCCTGGGTGGCGCAGTCGGTTGAGCGTCAGACTTCAGCCAGGTCACGATCTCGCGGTCCGTGAGTTCGAGCCCCGCGTCGGGCTCTGGGCTGATGGCTCAGAGCCTGGAGCCTGTTTCCGATTCTGTGTCTCCCTCTCTCTCTGCCCCTCCCCCGTTCATGCTCTGTCTCTCTCTGTCCCGAAAATAAATAAACGTTGAAAAAAAAAAAATTAAATCTTATGTTTTAGCAGGCCTCTGATACCACATTGGCGGGATAAGGTGTGTGGTGCCTCCTCAGATTAGAAAAGGAATTGCAGGGTTCAAGTGGGCCCTCACTTGACACCTGGCGGAGGGGGGGGGGAGTTGGTGCAGGTGAGGGGATCCTCATTATTTATGAGTGGTAGTGGAAGTTCAAGCTCTGCCTAGGCCTCTATGGATACCAGCTTGTCTGTGAAAGGCACGGGCCTTTTATTACATTGACATTGGGGTTTGGGATCAGTGGAAGTCCTGACTCCCTTTTAGGCCTTCTCTAATACCACCCAGCATGGGGATTAGGGAGCTTTGCTGTAGCCTGATAAAGTTCTTGGTTTGGCCATTGCTAGCAAAAGTGGGGATAGGGCACAGTGTTTTCTGTGGTGTTGACAAGAATAAATCATTTGTTGCCTAAAAGTTTTATGTTGTGTTAAGCTATTCCTTTTCTGTTCCTCTGACGAGAAAGAGCAGGCTTTCCTTAGGTGCTTGTTTTTAAATTTATTTCTGAGAGTGAGAGAGAGACAGAGAGAGAGAGAATGAGCAGGTGATGGACAGAGATAGAGGGAGACACAGAATCCGAAGCAGGCTCCAGGCTCTGAGCTGTCAGAGCAGAGCCTGACACGGGGCTTGAAACCACGAGTTGTGAAGTCATGACCTGAGCTGAAGTTGGATGCGTAACCAAGCCACCCAGGTGCCCCCTCCTTAGGTGCTTTCCTCTGTGCCCACTGGTATTTCCACACCACTGTCTTCTCTAGTACCCTGTCTGGGATATGTGAGACAAAAAGAAATCCAAGGAACTCCTCACTGTGTTGCTTCTCAGGTTTCCAGGTCCCTAGATAGTCTTTCTTCTCCATTCTCCATTCTTCTCCATTCTACAAACAGAGTTCTCTCAGGTTTGTTTTACATATGATATCCAGGCTTTTTATGTACTTAGTGGGAGGAATAAGGAAAGGTATATCTACTTCATCTTTCCTGAAATGGATGTTTGCCCTAAAGCATTTCAATTTTAAATCAAATTTTAGTGAGTCCGAGAACTCCAGAGTAATAGATAAGGGTAAAGGGGTAGTGTATCCAAGCAACAACCATTAGTCAGCGATAAAAATGAGAACTTCTCTATCTCTTCTTGCTTAAGTGGGTACAATGATGTGGTAGAGAAGTATTTCTTATCGTCAAGTTCATAGCTCAATGAAACATTGAGGTTTGCTTCTTTTTACCTCCTGAATGTACAGCTGCTGTGGGACAGGACAGGACAGGAAGGGAATCTCATAAAATGGGGAAAGCCATATAAAGTTATATGTCAAAGGATTCATCACTGGAAAAAGAGAACAACTTTCCTTTGGGGTATTGATTTTTTTTTGACATGATTTGAGAGTGATTGGGTAAATCACCTGCTCTTAACTCCAGGAGTTTGTTAAGCTAAAACATTTAGAGATTCCCGAGAGAATATAGGTTTATTTAGTATATGTTTATATCTGGGACCTTTGAGTTAAATTTACCTTGGTTCTTAAGTCAGCCTTGTCTACCATATTTTGCTCTGTAACCAACCTAGGTTTCTGGACATTTGTTAGACGAGAGAATACATTAAACTAAAACTCAGCTCATGCGACTTGTTGAATTGGAACAGAAGCTTCAGTTCAGGATTTCATTCCACTGTGGCCCAGAGAACAACTCTCTGCACCACAACACCTTTGAGAAATTAAAAGAATTATAGAATCTTAAAAATTAATAAAACTTGAAAGTTACTACTACTATGAAATTACTAGTAGTATGCTTTCTACTGTGCTTCAAAACAGGTGAGAAAAGACATTTATAGAAGAGAGCACATGAGGGTTGGAGGGAAGAGAGGATGGAGATAAACAGAAAATGAGAATTAGATATGGTCATGAAAGCTTGAGTGAACTAGCTGGTGACCATGACCTTGATGTTAAGTTGGAAGCTTCTAGAGCAGTGAGGAAAAAGTGTACTTTCTTCCATAAGGGAGACACTCTCCCTGTGAGGCATTTGCAGCACTGCCCGATTAAACTTCCCATGATAATAGAAATGGTTTATATCTGAGCTACCTGGTATAGTAGTCACCAGCCACATGTGATTGTTGAGTGCTTGAAATGTGGCTTCTACAACTGAAGAACTAATTTTTTTTTAATTTTTTTTAACGTTTATTTTTTGAGAGAGAGAGACAGAGCACGAGCCGGGGAGGGGCAGAGAGAGAGGGAGACACAGAATCCAAAGCAGGCTCCAGGCTCTGAGCTGTCAGCACTGAGCCTGATGTGGGGCTCGAACTCACAAACCATGAGATAATGGACCTGAGCTGAAGGACACTTAACCAACTGAGTCACCCAGGCGCCCCTGAAGAACTAAATTTTTAATTGTATTCTATTTCAATTCAATGAAGACATTTAAATAAATATAAACATATAAATAACCACAAGTTATTTAAATACTATGACTGGTGGCTATCTTTTTGTACAGCACAGCCATAGGACATATACTAATTCCCTGTTCATTTCTATTTTCTTAAAACAGCACACAATTATTCATCTCCTCACTTAGATCTTAAATTTTTTTTTTTTCAACGTTTATTTATTTTTGGGACAGAGAGAGACAGAGCATGAATGGGGGAGGGGCAGAGAGAGAGGGAGACACAGAATCGGAAACAGGCTCCAGGCTCTGAGCCATCAGCCCAGAGCCTGACGCGGGGCTCGAACTCCCGGACCGCGAGATCGTGACCTGGCTAAAGTCGGACTCTTAACCGACTGCGCCACCCAGGCGCCCCTCCTCACTTAGATCTTAACAAAGATCAAGAACTGAGAAGGTGTTAGATCTTCTAGAACTCGTTGCTTAAGTTCGTATTGCTGAAATAGTAACGATTATAACCAATTCCATGTTGTAGCATAAATCTATTTATGTTATGTGGTGGTTGTTACTGTTCTTAGTAAGAGTACTGAGAAGATTGAGGAAATCGTTAGCGAGAGCTCCTCAGAGAGTGAGGAAGATGAAGAACCACTTGATCGTCAGGAAGCAAATGCAGATTTGCCATCAGAATATTGGCAAATTCAGAAGCTGGTGAAATATTTAAAGGTAAGACAGACCTTTTGTATTGTGTTTACAATGATTATTTTAATTCCTTTCCCAAAAAGGTATATTCTGCTTCCACATTTATTGTATGTTTCTTTCAAATAAGGGTAGTAAAAATCCCTGTTATTATTTAAGTGTGCACAGGGGAAGGTCTTACTACCCTGAGGATAGTAAGGTTACCTCTCACGGAGCAGCCAGGCTGCCTGGTACCAGCCCTCTCCCCTGGGCCACAGTAACCAGCAGGTATTATGACTTGCCATCCTTTTACAATTTGTGGTATGTTGTGGTGGCAAGAGCATGGAGTTTTGAAGTTGTACTACAAATAAATTTTAGGCCGTGTCACTTAGCAGTGTGGCTTTTGGTTATAGTTTTGAGCCTTATTTTTCTTAACCCATGGAATAAAATTAATACCTGTCCTGTAAGATAACTTTAGCATTGGAAATACATATTTGAAAGATGCAGCATAGTGTTTGGTACATTGTAGTTGCTTAAAATATGTATTGGTCCATTTCCATTACTCTCAACATATGTGAAAACATGTTACATAATAATGGTCTATATAATGTATTTAAGACTTGGATGGGGGCAGGGCAAGACAAATGATTTGCCAAAACCCAGATGAATGTTAATAGATTGTTGATATTGATAATGTCTAGGTAGGCCATGTCTAAAGCTGTAGTTCAGAAGCACTTGTAAAAATAACATTTTTACTTAGGTCTTAGTTTCCTCTAGCTTCCTAGGTCTTTGATCAGATGAACCAAGGGCATTTGCCAGTGGCTTTGCATATGTAAAGGTGTGTATGTGACTCCCAAATTACTTAAGGATACTTTCCTGGTGCCTTTGAGGTCCTTCCAAGCTGACAGGTAAGATAGTTTATGTGAACATTTTTGTGAATTCAACAAAAGTCTTCTGCATGGACACAAGATTGTAGCTGAAAAAGTTCTTTTTGCAAGAAAAATATGCCCCTTTTCTTAGCATGGCCCCAGCTGCAATTCCCTGCATTTCTCAGAAAAAAAATTTCTATGTTTTCCTGAATCCTGAATCCCAAGAAAACTTAGTCAAGAAATTGGGAAATTGGGAAAAAGTATTCTAATTCTCCATTGCAACATAGATTTCAATGGCCAAACTGGAATCTGGGCAAGCAGATGAAATTTTCATCATTAAAAAAGGATATGAGCTTCTGTGAAGCAAACCTTAATGCCCACCTTGGCTATGCTTTTGAAAGCCTCCTAACAATTTGACCAATGTCAATGCAAAATGCAAGATGCATTTGACCAATGTCAATGCAAAATGCAATGCAAAATGAAGAATTTTTTGTGTGTGTCTGGTGTATTTGTCATGAAACAAAAATCAAGACTATTGGAATAGACAGTTAATGCTTTGTTTTAAAACTTAATTTAAGAATAAGATCTTATAAATAGTAAATATTTTTATATCATCTTTCAATATTTAAAATGACTTCCATTTGGCATTTATTTGTGGTAATGTCTCCCTCTTTTAGTGTTATCAGCTATCAGGTGGAGATCATTTTTACATGTTACTGCAATAGATATACTTTGTTTTTTTAATGTTTATTTAGTTAATTTTTGAGAGGGGGGAGGGGCAGCAAAAGAGGGAGAGAGAGAATCCCAAGCACAGAGCCCAATGTGGGGCTCAATCTCACAAACCGTGAGATCGGACCTGAACTGAAACCAAGAGTCGATGCTTAATTGACTGAGCCACCCAGGCATCCCTGGTTTGGGTATTTTTTTAACAGAAAAACCTCTGAAATTTTTAGTATCTCTATCACAAAAAGTGACTTACTGTTTATTATTATGGAAATTCTTCACCATTATGGTCGTCATTAATACCTAAAAACATATAAGTAAAATTTGGGGAAAAAACATGGAATAACTTACTATTTTAAGAATTGCACAGAATTGGGAGGGAATTCTGATTTCTTATTCTCTGATCATGAATATTCATGTCTCTGTCGGGAATTTAGAAACCCTATCTGGAGCACAGGCTGGAGTTCAAACTCCATGGTCGTGCACAACCCCTTGGCAGGCGTCTGTACACAAACCATGCAGTCAACACAGTGGCCCCACTGAGCACACATAGCACCAACGTCCAGACTCAGGAGACCTTCCTGATCCTTTACTGAACCATGGATCTTCCCATGATCTCTCCTGTCTTCATAAAGCACATGTCACTCTGGGGGAAAAATGGCATCAGAGAACTTTGCCACCCCACACTTAAGTAGCTTGAGCCAGATGGACATTGTGGCTTGGACATACCTTTTTGGAAGGAGATTGGAAGAGCCCTGGTGTTTTTCCAAAGAATTCTTTTCTATTAACTTTATTTCCTTAGTCAAAGGAAATAAAGACTCAATAGGGAAGACGCATGGATGGACCAGGAGGCAGACTAACAGAGCAGTCTTCCATGTTGGAAAGAGTTTAATGGAGTCGGTGTTCTACTAACTCAGTAGCCTTGAGGGAGTTGGCTAACCTCTCTAAACTTCAGTTTTCTCATCGGTCAAGATGGCAAAAGAAATGTTCTCATGTTTTAGTATTATTATGAATATTAAGTGAAATCTAACATATGTAAAGTGCTTAACAGAAAGTACTCGATACTTGTTAGCATTAATAATGATTTCTATTACATTATTACTGTAGACAACATATGGTATGGAATCTTCTTGACTTGCACAGCTGGCCCTTCAATTTTTGCTTCACATTTTCTAGCAACCAATAAAAGGGAGGAAATGCAGTGAGTTAATACAGTGAGGGAAATACTCTTACCATCATAAGGTAAAAATGGCCCAGTTGCCAATGTGTGTAACTGATCCTGGTACTAAGAGCAGAAAGAATTTTCTCTCTGAGGGCTTAATGGAGCAGACAGTGAGTGTGGTAGTGAATGACATCCTTAATAATAAGCTCCCAGTGAACATGGCAATGAGAGTTTCTCATAATAGCCTGACTATTGAATAACTATCTTGAGTTTTTCAACTATTTAGGATAAGTCTATATAATATTAGGCCAGAAAGGGATGCACTGTTTCTGTCCCAGAACAGCTAAGGAAAACATGTATTGATGAAGTGCTACTTAAGCTTGCACAAGTTATTCATCAATAAATCATGTGCAAATGTGATACTTTTGGCCAGACAGTAAATTGCTGGGAATTATTATAGTTCCCACAGGTAGATATTCTTAACATAGCCAGCAAAAGAAAAAGTATATCTACAAGTGGCTTTGGGCTTTTTGACACAGATAAATGTTTTATATGGGGACACAAAAGGATATTAAATGTCCAAGAAATTCAAAATTGAATGTCTCTAGATAATCTCAAAATAAATACACCTGACATTTTAATTTGCAAAATTATGCCTTAAATGTAGACTTACACTAGCAGAGAAATGTTAATGTTGAACCGACTTTCTACTTACCATTTTCCAAGTGATTGCTGAAAAAAATTCGAAGAGCTCATTAATACCCAAACAGGTCAATGAACTATAGCTTGTTATTTATCCAGAGCTATGAGCTCAGATCTTGGCATGTAAGTAAAGGGAGTTTGTATTTAATTATTTGGCTTTGACATACATTCATTTCAACTTACAAGTTTTATGTATGTATATATTCTTTTAATCTGGATTTTTAGAACACAATTTAATTTTTAAACTAATGAAGACTTTGCATTTTTACTCACCAACCTTCCAACTTCTCCCCTCCCCCCACACACGGAACTGATGACTCTTATGCCCTAATTCTAAATGAAGCAATAAACCACCTCTTCAGCTTCCTTAGTGAGAAACACTTACATTCTGCCTTGTTATCTTTATTGTTCAGCTTGTCTGTTGCGTCAGTTACTTGAATGGAAAGACCGAATTAAACTCATTGCTGTGTCTTGCAGGGTGCCTAGCCAGTGAGCACAGGCTTGCCTCTCCAGCCCTCCGCTTAGAAAGTGTGATGGGGAGAGAATGAGGTTCCCAAGGGGCTGGGCTGTGCTGTGCTGTTCTTCACGCTCAGCTCCTTGAGAGCAGTTTTTCCTTCTTCTGAGCCAGAGCTGTTCCTCCTGCTGTTCACGTCTTTCCCACCTTCCCTTACTTTCCTCTCTCCTCCTTTTCCTGCTCCCTTTCTCCTTGTAGATATGCTATTTTATTGCTGTATTTGCTAGCTTTATATGGATATTATTTTCTCCCCTGGCCAGGGCTGCTTTAAAATCTTGCAATAAAATGTTTCGCTTTGGATCTATTCCAGTGACTGGGAAGATGGTTCAAGTGTATGTCCCACAGTAATCTGTAAAGGTAGTGTGAAAATAATTCTGCAAAGATACAGAAGCTTTACCCATTACTAAGTCAGTTATATGGAGAACCCCTTTGTGCAATAGGAGGAGAGTTGCTGAATTTTATTTTGTTTGGAAATGTGGATTTATTAGTCACAAGTATTAAATGTTATAAATTAATACAAACAGGTTCTCTTCAGTAAAGTGAGATAAAATATTGAAAGGTTGTCACCATAAGTAGATCTGCATTTCATACACCTTAGTGTAAGTATCATTAAACTAAAGACTGAATTTCTGGACACAGGGTTGCAGGCCTACGAAATCCATTTTCTATGTGGATTGAAGGAGGTCTGGGTCTGGAACTCAATACTACACGATAAGTAAATCCAAGAGAAAACTGAGGAGACTATAGAGTGATGCCAAGAATGTGGTTGGTCAGATTTTAGGTAGTTGGAAAGGATTTCAGAGGCTGGGTCTAGAATCATGCTTTATCTCCCCCATAGGCATTTCCTTGTCACTTGAGGATAAGATGTCAGTGTTGTCCTGGCATCAGCTCCAGGCTCAGATGGGGGATTATTAGCAAGCAGGTTTGTAGACATCTGCCCCTCCTCTGATGTGCTTCATTCAGCTGGTCTTATTCCTGAGTCCTTGCGGCAGGCAATAATGGAAGAATCTAGGGTTAATCCCCAGGGCCATTTCCCCAGTTGTGACTCCTCCCTGCAGGATGCCTCTTTCTACACCTGGGATTTTGATCAGAGTCCAGCCAGGGGACCAGGATGATGAAAGCAATGCTTTAGAAAGCATTGTCCAGCAGCAGGTGGTATGTGGAATGAATCGGAGTGGGAAGAGGCAGAAGGCCAGTGACAAGGGGGCTTCGAATAGGATAATGTCCTTGGAGGCAGCAAAGAAATGGATGGGAAAGAAAGCAGGCCAGTTTATGAGGAGGCTTTGGTTGGGGCAGATGAAGTTTGAAGAGAGTGAAATACCCAACAGAAACTCCTATACCGTAGTTGGAAATAAAGGACTGGAGCTCACAATATTCATTAGAAATTGAACTACTGCTTCAGGAGCCCAGGCAATGAATGAAAGTGTGGGGCGTGTGGGCTGGGTTTGGTTTTTTTATTCATGATCAAATAGGACCTCTTAATAGCTCATCAGAAAGCAGCTGCCTCCCACTCAAGTTAGTACAACCAAGGCAATATTTTTAGATCAAAATTCCAATGCTACGCTGACAGTCTTTCCATAAATGTTAGTTTGCCATCTTACAAACAGATTGCTTCATCGGCCTTTTTAAAAAAATACTTAAGGAAAGTAACATTTTATTTGGTAATTTTACACAATCAGCTAGTAGGGAAAAAAAACTAAAGAAAGATGAATAGGAAAGTTTGAAGTAAAAAAGAGAAAAAGGTTTATTTTTAAAGTAAGTTTCCTTCCAAATTGAAAACTCCTACACACGCAAACCATAAGGCGCTAGCTATGAAATCAGGGAATGATGGGCTTTTTAATCTAAATTCATAAATGTGGTATCATTCTTGCATCTGAGACCATGCGATCATTGTTCCTGAGTCCCAGGGGATGGTGACGTTATCTGAACATGTGTCACTCCATGGAGAATGGCTCTCATCAGCTGCTGAGTGGCAGCTTATGATCACAGCTGGGCATCACCTCACATTTATCCTCTCCCTACCTCCCCCCCCCCACCATGTGTAGGTGAGGGGTAGTTCCTAATTTATTTATCGTATGTGATCAAATTCATAAAACACTGGTGTTGATTTCACCTTTCCTGTGAGCTGGGGGTCTTGCTTGTTATTCTTCTGTTCTGTTATGTATTCACAAATTCATATTTCTCAGACCATGAAAGGTGAAGGTACTTGGTGGCTCCCCCAGCTTAGCAGTGACCAGGACCCTACTTCACAGTAACTTCTCAAAGAATCACCTCAGAAATTCCACAAGCCTTCCCAAGAGACACTCCAGGCTCCGTCCTTGGCATGTTTTAGATTTCCACTCTGGAAGGGAATTTGCTCCAGAGACATTTTGAAATTTTCAAAACCTTTGTTAAAGAATACTCTTGTGGCGTTCAATTCCTTAATCGTCTTTCATGAACTGATTAAACACACACACAGACACACACACACACACACACACACACACACACACACCCCTACCTTAATTGGTTAACAAGTTCTTCTAAGTGGTAATTGGGACTTATATGATTTTTCATTGCAGGAATTTGATGTACTTTGCAATCAATTATAGTTAATTAAATTCCTTTCCCATTACTCGGGTTTTGGGTATGGAGGGGTAGGTAGTGTGATCCTTGTTTCATTGGTGGAAAAGCTGAGAAATAGTTCACTCTGGCCCACACAGAAGGCAAGGCGGCTGTGGGCCAGGCTGGCGCCCAGGCCTCTATCTTTATTGCCCGTTGCCTGGTTATTCTGTCCTTCTGTCAAGAAATTCAGGACCCAGAGGGCCTGCAGACCTTGCTGTTGTATGTTCGTATTTTCTCTCCCTTGGTTTTCTTCATTTAAGTAAGAGACTAATTAAACAGAGCATTTCTTAACAAAGGAATTCAATGTTCATTTTTGGAAGGCAGTATGAGAGTGTGCTCTTTTGCTAGGTTTTACTTAAAGAGATGGAGAAGACTGTGATAGTATGGTGTTATTCATGCTCAACAGAATCTTTCAAAAATAGAAGTAATGTTCACTGTTTATGTATGCAAATAAAAGCCAGTAAGAAAGGAAAATTCCTACCACCTTCCTGAGAAATGGTCTTTAAGTTAATACATATGGTGTTATATTGATGTGGGTTAACTTTAAAAAAAAAGTCTCCATGACATTAAGTGTAGGAGTTTTGTGCTTTAAAAAACAAACAAAAAAACAAACCCCCACTATCTGTTAGAAATTATGAATATTTTATTTAAATTTTTAAAAATGTTTATATGAGAGAGAAGGGGGGGGCAAAGCATGAGTGGGTGAGAGGTAGAGAGAGAAGGAGACACAGAATCTGAAGCAGGCTCCAGGCTCTGAGCTGTCAGCACAGAGCCCAATGTGGGGCTTGAACCCATGAACCATGGGATCATGACCTGAGCCAGAGTCGGATGCTTAACCAACTGAGCCACCCAGGCACCAGAAATTACAAATATTTTAAATTGCATCATCTAAAAAAATCCCTACTTAGCAGAGTTTGCATTATGTTTTCTTAAATAATGTAGCGTAAGACAACACAATTTAAGTATTTGGGTTGAGATGTGTGTTAACTTGTATGTTTATATATTGCCCACAAAAAATTTATCCCTTTTTATTTTTATTATAAAGAAGGCGATGAAAATAATGGAGAGGCTCCCATCTCCACAGAGGAATCTGTACTCCACAAATAAACTAATAACCTTAGCTATAGTTTTTGAGCTATAAATTATTTTTGCCTCTTGACTATCATAAACAAGAGTGGAGAAGGGCAAAGATAATTGGATAAGTACGATAATATAATGCTACTAAATCATAATAGTTTATACCACCATTAGCTAGAATTCATTATATAACCACATCAACTTAACTGCTGAAAAACGACAATATTAAAAATCTCCAGGGAGGTCTTTTAAGCCCTATCTCATTCATTCATTCATTCATTCATGCATTCATTCATAAATGGATACTGTAAGCTCACCCAGCTAGACCATAATTATATATTACACATTGCCCATCTAGCTATTCGTAAGATTTTTGATTGGAAAGAATTTTGCCATCTAAGTTTTATGTGACGTTCTGTTTAGTTTTATGTAATCTGGAAATGTGATAGATCTTTGGGGAGAATGTGTTGCCTGATGTATTTGCAGCAACACTATTTTTTGTTCCTCAAAGTACACTTTCCCCCAAATTGATTTGAGAGGCTAAATAAATTGGAGGAAAGTAGTGTTGCCTAGTTCCCAGTTTATATAATGCTCTAGACTGCTTTACCTTTTTTTTTTTTAACATTTATTTATTTCTGAGAGACAGAGACAGAGCATGAGCAGGGTAGGGGCAGAGAGAGAGGGAGACACAGAATCTGAAGCAGGCTCCAGGCTCTGAGCTGTCAGCACAGAGCCCAATGCAGGGCTCGAACCCAAAAACCGCGAGATCATGACCTGAACCAAAGTCGGATGCTTAACTGACTGAGCCACCCAGGTGCCCCTAGACTGCTTTG